>NC_138507.1:6763754-6871254 GCF_964252035.2 Podarcis erhardii | reverse complement strand
ACAGCTAATATCCCAAAGGTGAATGGGAGTTCAAGTGTTATAAAAGTGATATCAAAATACTAGGGATACCCAAAGGTGGGGGTTAACAAGATGAAGGCGGAGATGCAAGAACCATCAGCTATTTTTTACCACTACTTAAATTCTAGATTTTAACAGAACATTAAAAGCTAGCTTTAGAAGTAAGCTGCCTTGGGTTATTAAAGCTCATAAAGTTCTACCTCACTGAATGCCTTTGAACTTTACCGAGTCCCACAAGCAACTGTGACCTTTTTGCCCTTTCGACAGGTAATAAAGTTTACAGCAATTCCACACCAAGCCATGCACCAGGGAGTGGCCATACTAGCAGAAGGAGCTAGGAAGGCAAACTCCAAAACCAAATAACTCACATGTAGTATTAATGGCCAGTGGCCTACAGTTGAAAGCGTGCAATTTAAATTTACCTTTATAAAGCAACATTTGTCCCCCCCAAAATGTTCAATTGTGTTAAAATGACTAATGTTGTAGTGAACCAAGGTTGGCTTTGTTTTAATTCCCAGCCATTCCCAGTGTGCATTCTGGCTTAAATGCTTGGTGATGAACATCCTGGTAAATGGCTTGTTATGTTCGTGTGACATGACAAGAGTTACTACTAAGGACTTGCCTGCTCGGTTGGACTGGTCTATCATGGGCTGAACTATTCTTCTTCTAGCATTAATAAACCTGAAACAAGAAAGGAGAGTGAACTGTTATCGGAGAGTGAACTGTTATTTAAAAAGAGCATAATTGTTCTTTGCGCAAAACTTGCTAGATGGCAACGTTTTCCTTCAGGGTTAGTCTATGTGTAGATCCAAACGCTGCAAAACCTGTAACCTCTGATGACCTTAGAAAATACAAGCTTTGGGTTGTGAGCTGATTTATGTCGGCCTGCTTTTGCCACAGTTGGACACTTCCATTTCATCTTTTCATGGGGGAATTAGCAGAGTTTTCAGGAAACAATACAAGCACTACTCTTTTCAAATCAGATAAGGCTAGTAAAAAAATGGTAGGGAAAGAGATGTATACCCATAGAAGCATTAATTCACCTTGCCTCCCACACCCAACCCAATTAGAGATGTTTCTCTAGCAGGTTCTCCCCCCCCCCCTTTGCAGTTTTTATCAAAACCTTTCCAGCCTCTTGCAAACATAATTCTATTTTAATGCGTACTATTAAGATAATGAACTGTGATGGCAGCTCACCATCAAATGAGAACATGTCTGGAGTTTTATCACCACCAGCTCACACTACTAGGGACCCAGGAGCAATGCATTCCTTGCACAATTTCTCTCTCTTTGTGCTCTTTATGCAAAGTCTGAGGTCAAGGTGAGGTCACAACTATACAGCAATGGACCTCATAATTCTGCTTCCTTCTGCTAGGCTCGAACATTTACAGCAAACATCTTGTTAATTTGTAATTACTGTATCATTGATGAACCAAGAGGTTGTGGCGGATGACCTGGTTCAGATTGAAAGTAGGGAGTTTAAAAACAAAAAAGAAAAAACACCACTTGAACTTGCATCCTGAGCATTTTGCCTAAACCATTAGTTCTGAAATTGTTATGGAAAAGATAATACTTGATTCAAAGGCAAAGTGATAATAGTTTATAAGGGCTACACATAGGTTTGTAATATAAAAAATAAAGCTTAAATCAAAGCTTAAATCAATAATCCATGAGGGAGATCAATAACATCAGAATCTAATGCTGAATTAGCTGGTTTCCCCTGCCCCCCTGATGAACACCACTCAATGTTTCTGTCCTTTAGCAAGCATGAAAAGTGTGCTAGAGAGCAGAAACAGTGGTGCACTGGCCTTCATTTCAATAGTCAAATCTGATAGTCTACCCTTCTGCAAAAAGGAATAAGCCTAGCATTTCAAACAGGACATCGAAATTTCATTCACACATAAATCTGTATTTTTTTTTTTGTTGCTGACCATTCCAAATCTAATTTAAGGGCCAATGGTGATGGCCTTTTAATTTCTTTTTGCTACAGCCATGGACCTCATAATTCTGCTTCCTTCTGCTAGGCTCGAACATTTACAGCAAACATCTTGTTAATTTGGTTGGGCTCCTTAAGCAGAGTCCCTTGCAAATGTCTATGAAGAATATTATTATTAAGCTACCAATTCCTTCAACCTACAACACTACTGGCTGGTGCCTACTGAGACTGGTAGGACAGAAGACAGAGAGGTCAGGAGTTGGTAGAGCCAACTAATTCATGTTTTCTCCCCATCCTTCTTCACTACCAGTTCAACAATGGAAATGCTCAGGAGGAGGAGCCAGTGCTGCTGGACTGGATGTGTGTAAGAAGACAGACAGGTGGGGACTAGCTGAGGGCAGAATGAGGGTGGTGGGACTATGCGCCCTCATGGACCAGCCTCTTCTGTATCCAAATATTTCCTGAAAATGAAGTGTAAATCTATATATCAAATGAAATTTCTGAAGCAATTTGCCTTATTAGGTTTTGCAAACGTGGTAAGTGTTATTGGAGCCCTCACCTCACTGTTGAACATTACGGATGCTGGGAAGGGTCAAAGGTTCATATTGTTCCAACCCAGTAAATGCTCTGAACTTATCGCTAATATAGACACTTGATACTTTAGCAATCTTAAAGGGGGCATGACAAGCATGTGATGCTTCTTAGGTAAAGTGTGTCATAGTATAAAAGCATACCTTTTTAAACTGCTTAGTTCATATAGTGATTTATAATGAGAAATGAGAATTACTACAAGTATGTAGAAAGAACATACACATATATGTTTCAGATATCTGTGCTGTGCCACTGTGTGTGAATTTATTTACACTGATTTTTATCCTAACACAAATTCTGAAAGTGAAAACAATGATCTTAAAATCATTTTATAATGACAATATACTGAGCATGAAAATCAGACCTATGAGCAAAGGTTATAGTAATTTTCCTTTCTCATTATAAAGCACCATGTGAAATAAGCAATTAAAATTTTCTACCTTTCCCCCTATTCGTTATCTTACACCATGACCAATTGGAAAATTGTTAGCACTTCAGAAAGTCACTTCCATACAAACCCTCAAAGGACAACTACAAAGAAGAAAAAATGTTTTACTAGAAGCCCATGGTGGTCTTTAATTTTTGCAGGTAAGTTACATTTATCCTTGTGAGGCATTTGGCCTGATCCAGTTAGAGCAATCTATGTGCAGGAAAAGCTTTCTATGTCCTGAGCCACAAAAGACAACTAAATAAAAGTTCATATGCAAGGGCAATTAGCCTGCATGTGTACGACTCCTTTTGTGTTTGAAGAAGCACCATTTTCAGAGAGAAAAGCATAACGGAAGCATGCCATTCTGTATGGACATTCCTCCCCTGACTGGTGCTCCCAAACTCCTGTGCCAGCACCAGTCGCCCATTAGGTTAGGCTGAGTGAAAGGAAGGAAAAGGGGCTGGTCATTCAAGGTGCCTGCTTTCCATGCAAAAGATCAACGTTCAGCATCTTCATTCTAACCTCCCTTGTCAACACTGACCATTTGTCAGTTGGGTCTACTTCTTTGTTCCTAAAGCTATGTGACAGCAGCAACATATACAGAATTTTATTTTGTGTTTGCAGATTCCTGGATTGAGACAACTCATTTTCCAACGTCAATTTTAGCCTTTTAATGAGGCGAGTAAACTGCTGATAACTGCTGACTCCTGACCTAGGCACAAACACTACGACAGCTCACCTTAGTTCAGTCCTGTGTGCATGTTCAGATGCAGTTTATTTCTTTCATAAAACTTAATATACCACATCATAGCAAAAACAACAAACACCAATAACCCTCAAAGTGGGGGTGTGATTGTGTCCTCTGGCTCCGGAAACCTGCCAACCTTGCTGTCTGACAGCACCAACCTCTTGTTCATCAGGCTCAGGCATGCAGCGAGTGCTTACAAGATGGCGCACACTGACCACTAGAACAACAGAAGGCAATTCTGGCAAGTAGACTGAAACAGGAACTGCAGACCCCCTACGTAAGAAGCAGGCCCATCCCCATCCCACTACCAGAAGAAACTGAATCACTGCAAACTGTAACATAGTGATGGTGGTTGGATGTACACTTACACTGAGTCTGGCTACTTGGGCAAGGACAGTCTCTTGCTTCATGGCTGAGTTTTCCTTATCAGGGCAGCTGAACGCTGCAAGTGTACGCCATCCCTTTCAAGCAGTGGCAGTTGGGTAGTTTGAATTTAGGGTGGGCCAGAGTCCCAATGGTTGTGACGGGAGTCAGGTGGCAGGCTGCCTGCTGCACTGCTAATAGGTTGAAGGAGAGAGAGTGCTGAGAATGCTTTGCTACACAGCTTTTCTTTAACGAAAATCAAAATCATATTCTCAGTGCAGTGGACAGGTTTGGGGTAGTCATCCAAAACTGGGGAACATTTATCCAGTAGCTGGGACAACTCTTACTGAGGAATATCATCTAATAAAACCTAGAATGCTCTATTAAGAAAAACAAAAATATTTAAAATGTGTGTTTTACTGAAGATTTTTTTTATTGTGCATTAAAGCCACCAATAGGACTGCCCACGCTAAAAAACTTGCATCTCAATAAACTCTTCAGTCTAGTATTTCCTCTAAATCATCCTATAGAAGATTTAACAGCAACAAAACACAGTCACATCCATGCGCCTCATGTTTCTTTAAATATGTTTCACACAAACACTTCAGTTATCTTTTCCTTAAGTATTCTCATATGGATTTCATGTTTAGTAGCTATTCTGAAAAGCAGCCATGTGTTTGGGTGCCTTTAGGGTGATTTCAGAGGAAAGAACATTTTCCTTCTGGGCAAAGTAATAAAATGACATTCTTGCTCCTCCCCCTAGAAGTCAACTTGAGGTCAGCTCCCAATCCTTGTATCTGTTTAAATAAACTGGTCCAGCTGTTTGTTTCCAAAATACCCTTTAACCTTCTGTTCCATCCTCCCTGTCTTTGTAACAGAATACTTTACTTTGCATCATAGTAAATTTCATGCCACTATACATAAAAAGTAAATAAATACGGTACCTTCATGAAAGAGTTTCTTCTATTTACAGTTCAAAATATCCCATTACATTAAAAAGGGAATGTTTTGCTCTTAGAAAACTCAGTCCAGTTTCAGTATATTTACAATTCATTTTCATTTTAAAAGAATCATTGATACTTTGAACTTCCCCCCTTAATGACAAAACATATATAATATTCCTTCCAAGTCTTCAAAAATCAGTTAAAACAGAGCCTAACAGTAATTTTCTACCCAATCTCAAGGGCTTGACATGGGTCTCTATGTATCCAAATCTTATTTCCTCTTCAGAAACCCAATGAGGTCAAAAGTCATTTAATGAATTTCATTGCTAAATTCACATTTTAACTTACCGTAAGTGTCCCAAGCCCAGACACAACTCTCTATCCACCGCCTGCCAATGGAAAAAGTCCTGTTGCCTTTAACGGCTTATGTCAGTTTCAACACAAAGCCTCTCGCAGTTCAAACGACTCCAGTTTTAAAAATGCAAGTACAGATTTTCCTACACGGAAAGCACTTTTGTGTAAGAAATGTGTGAAAATCTCATGTAGACTCAGGTTATGTGTTACAATCGCAAGCACGTATCTGTCAAGGTGCATTTACCTCTACGCACATGCTTTGTCTGTTGACAAAGCTGCTGCCATGTAGAATTTTTCCCTCCAGCCCAAAGACCTCAAACGCTATAATTAGCATCAGCTGTTAAACAGCAAGATAGATGTATCATAATATTGGGAAAGTTATATTTTCTGGCAATCTGCCAAGGAGAGCCAGTTGCATCTATGTCTTCCTTTTGCATGTGTTGGGATCCAAAGATAAATGACAAGGAACGAATAAAATAAGAACCTTCCCTGCATCATAGCAATTGTTGGCTTTTTGCTATTCTCTCAATGGAAGAAGGATCAACGTTTTCAAGTAAAACCCATCCTCCCAGGAACAACAATTTTTTGCATCAACGTCATTACAGATTTTGTTCTGGTGTTTCCCCCCCTCCCCCACCCCCCTCCCCCGCAATGCCACCAAGTCTAACTCCTTCCTTCCAAGGGTCCCTCCATTGTGAGAGTACGCATCTCTGGTCACATGGATAAGATTCAGATCAAGATTCAGTGATGCAGCAACCTGCCTTTGAACTTTGACCTTCAGCTCCGCTGCCTCCACTGTGATGTACAAGTTTTGTTTCCTCTAAATGAAAGGCCAGCATAACGAGCAACGACAAAGGAGAGCCCCACCATTCTCTCCGTCTGAAAATATTTTAAATGTTACGAGCTCGAAAGCGAATGTTTTCACAGGGTCACAAAGCCACTCTAAGAGACACAATTTGGTAGTCCCGTAGTGCACCCAGGGTGACACTTTTCACATAGATCTCCCCTCTTTCTATCTTGTTGTAGCAGTCCTTCCCTCCCTTCGTTTTTTTCTTCTTCCCCTCATTCTGTAGCCATTTGCATTGCTGGCTGAAGTGAAAAATCACCTCTCTTGTCTCCTTTGGAACACAGTCATTTCACACTTCTGTCAACTGAATGAAACAAGGCCTTCCCTTGCTATCAGTGACTGCTAAAGTCACTTTTGCTCAGTAATCTTGACTTATTTCTCCTAAAACGTATGCTTGTTCAAATAAGGCTTTGTAAAAAAAATAAAAAAAAATAAAAATAGCACTCTCAGATTTTAAAGAAATGTTTAAGGTTATATTCTTTAATCCTTTCCAGTGCATCTTCACAACCAACCCAGTATTTTGAACCTCAAGCAATGTGTTGGAAATTTCACACCAAAGACTGAAGTGGGGGGGGGGGGAGCCAAGGGTTTGCATATTAACAGTGGTACTACTAGGAGTAAGCGGCAAAACATGTTTCCTCCCCTCACAGTCAGTTGGAAACCATTTGTAGCATATTCAGCTGCAAGTTTAAGGAGAATCAGGTGCAAAGAATCAAAAGCTGCTTATCATTACATGTTCAGTTTTTTTAAAGCAGCGTAGCAATTGATATGGAAGAAGAAATAGCAAGAACCCCGCGTAAACAAATAAGATAGTATCCTAAATGGGCCATGCAATTATTTTTATATTTATACTTTCTAAAAGCATTGCTTCTCTTGTGCTTCTAGCCTCTTTTCCCACATACACAACATTAAAAAACTTTTGAGATGGGCATATCTAGCAATACAGTCCTTCCACTTACTAGTTCTGGTATATTAACTGGTACAATAGAAAACAATTAAAGGAATATACTCAGATTTTAGGTTTACTGTTAACTTTATCTTAGAAAGTTACCTTTGTAAGACATTTTGGCACCCAAGACAAACCAAACCAAAAAATGACACACACCCCTTCTTCACCAGGGAAGAAGTGGTGAGTGAATATCTACATTGGGAACAAGTGGAGAGGTAGGGGGAGAATGATCAACATTGCGATCTGCTGCCTCTGTGGACCCTGCAACCTGAGGCAGTCGCCTCACTAGGCCACATGGGTGAAGCAGCCCTGTTTGTAACTGTTTCCTTTTTAATTTTGCAGAGCCATGGAGCCCACCATAATCATTATAAAATATTGCTAGTTAGTGTCTTCCCAATTGTACTTTAAAATGGGAACCAAATATTAAAGGGTCTCCAAAAGCACCCAGCAGAAGTTCTTTTTTAACTTCAGTTCAGCTGCCAAGCTGATTATAATCTTCAATTCTATGCTTTCCAGTCATCCCTTATTTGTAAAAGTAAGTTCTTAATCTAATGAAAAGAAAGTTGATTCAATGTAAACTTAAACCGTATGAAGTAATGCTTGGCAATTTCTCTTGGTTTCTACCGCTTGCAAATAAAGACAGTTCAGAACTATAAATGCGGTACATCATTTAACAACAAAAGGGAGGCAGGAAGGGAAAACACCCCCCTCTCTGCTTACCACCCAATTCGGAAACAAAATACTGGAGTGTCCTAAAACCACAGTAAGTCCATTAATCAGACTTATGAGTGCATCTAGAAGACTTATCTGGAAGCACCGGAGTATTTGTCAAATTACTATACACGGGTGGTTGTTAAACGTTGTGTAAGGCATTTAAGAACAAACTACAAATAAAAGCTGTATGCAAAACTAGTGATGAAAACCCACTAATTAATTTGACAATTTGATGTAAGGTACTAATGAAAGCAATGTGCTGCTCTGCAATTTAGTTTTAAAAATAGCTCCTGACTTCAAGTGTTACTATGTGACCCTGCAATTGTATTCATGCTGTGGATTCAGAAGAAGTTTCTTTAAAGCTGGAGAACATTGTTTATATTCTCTCACAGGCACAGCCAGATAATGTACCGAGCATATCAAGTGTAGAGATGGAAGGGATGAATATGAGATCAGGTATGTACACCCAATATGTATGCCTGGAGAATCCTGGCTTTTACGAGTCAGGCATGTAAGAGACATCTTTTGTCAGTGCCCTTCTTGATCTCCTTTTGAACACTTCAGAAAACTTTTCTATCCCATAATTCACTTTCCCCTCTAAATTCACCCAAATGCATAGCTCTGGCACTCTGGAGAATTGTGAAGGAGGGTCAAGGACAACATTATTTGCACCAGACTGTGGGGAAAATATAGCCACTTCTGTAGCTGCATTTGTCATTGTTAGATTTACTTCCACTGCACACACAAACACAGGCTCAGGCTCTTTCCCCACCAACGCAGTCCTCATAAAAAGAAGATCAATAATAGATAACAATAATAAATAGCAGTAAGTGACCTCCCAAAATCCTTTTCCTGTAAAGCTAAACAATATTCCCTGGTCAGCCTTCAAAAATTTTGTAGTAGTGAAAGAAGCATGCACACACACAAACACACACCCCCCTCAACATGGTGAAACAATAACAGGAATAAAATAGGGAAACTGGCATATATGGACATCTTTAAATGAAGATATGCCAACAGGTGATCCATGTTGCCTGGTAAATACAGT
Organism: Podarcis erhardii; assembly: GCF_964252035.2. Taxonomy (NCBI): domain Eukaryota; kingdom Metazoa; phylum Chordata; class Lepidosauria; order Squamata; family Lacertidae; genus Podarcis; species Podarcis erhardii. Next base: position 6,862,312 of record NC_138507.1, on the reverse strand, counting down.
TGCCAAAACAAACTCTTCTGCATTATTGTAAATGCTGCTCTAAGGTTAATTGCTTAAGGTTAGACTCGTAACAGCGTAAAGATCCACGCATAACAAAATAAAATGTTAACAGCTAAAAATTGGATCAGCAGAGCAACGTTAACAGATTTTTCACACTTTGGCACTACATGAACAGCACAGCTAACAATGAGCTTTGGTTTCTGGCACTAAAGTAATTCTCATTTCTTTCTTATGATGTCCTGTTCTGCAGTAGAGAAGGCCATTCCCTTTAAAAAGTTGTTTGCAATTCTTTCTTTCCAGTCCTTTTCACTAATACCACTTGACTACTATCTGGTCTGGGGTGATGGACTCAACTGTCTTTATCTGAGCTTGAGACAATCACAAACACCCCTGCAAACTGGTGCCAAGATTGTTGTGGCATTTTAACAACAGTGTACCTCTTCTAGCATTTGTGGGAAATAAAAAAGTGCCCTTCTTTAGTTTATTAATTGTTTTTATCAATTTCTCACTTCTTCAAGCAGCTTACAACAACAAAATCCATAAAACAGAGAAAAGCAACAATTAATAAAAGGAATATTGTATCAAAATAACTCATGTTATGCTTGCAAAGCTGTTGCTAGGTACCCAAAGAAACAAGGGGAGGATCTGGCCTCAAGGTCTGGATTAATATCAAGGAGGAGTAAAAGCCTGAATCAGAAGCTCATGTTATATACCCTTCGACTTTTTATTTGGAACATTATGACACCAATCCAAATAATTTGTACAGCATCAGCTGCTGTTAAATTTAGCTTTGTATAAATAGTTTTAAGTACATTTTTTAACATTAATGTTATTTCATGTGAACAGGCCTGGTTGGGGGGGGAGATAATGTCCTTACACTATATTGAAATACAGTTGTAAAGTTCTCATTTGTATTCTATGAACTTTTCAGGTTTGATCTGAAAGTTGAACACTGTACAGAATGTTCTCTGCGTATGCAAAACAACTACCACTTATATTTGTTTTAGAACCCTGGTTCCCAACGTGGGGCATACGCCCCCGGGGGGGGCAATTCAATTTTTAAGGGGGGCAATTCGAGAATGAATTAGACCAAGTTAATGGTCTTTTAGGCTTCCTCCACGTGAATAGGAGTTCACTTTTTGAATAATAAGAATTATATATCATTGGGGGGGGGCATCAGGATTTTAGAGATGCTTAGGCCAAAAAAGGGTTGGGAAGCACTGTTCTTGAATATTCAAACCATTTCACATTTATTCTCTTGCTGTGGTGCTTACAGCAACCCTGCAAGGTAGGTTGGTATTATTAATCCTAAATTGCAGATACAGAGCTAAGGCTGAGAGTAAGGCAAAGTGGCAAGTTGATGGAAGAAGTGAAACTTGAACCAGAGATTTTCTTGGTTCATAGCTAAGAGTCTTAGCAACTAGGCTACACCAATTATTTGGTGCATTGTTTGTGCACATGTAGGTTCTGTGAGAAATTCTAATTTCTTGTTCTCACCAACAGGATTCCATCCATGTGTCGTGTCCTGCTGCTTTGATATGAGCCAAGGAGGAAAGCGGGGAATGTAGGTGAAATGCACATACAGCATATGCAAATGAGTGTGCCAATGTGTCTGCAGTGGGAAAGGAAACCCTTCACTACTGTAAGTGTATCTGCAAAAGGACATCCAGCAGAGTTCCTCCAGTCGTAAACAGCCTGGTAAGTTTAGGTTCTCCTTGCCTAAAGTCTAAATTATATTTTACGTCAGGCATAGGCAACCTCGGCCCTCCAGATGTTTTGGGACTACAAGTCCCATCACCTGTAACCACTGGTCCTGTTAGCCAGGGGTGATGGGAGTTGTAGTCCCAAAACATATGGAGGGCCGAGTTTGCCTATGCCTGTTTTACTGTGACAAGACTGCAACCTACCTTGTATACAAAATCATTTCTATTTTGGATCAACTCAGTATGGTGAATGATAGTAAATATAAGCCAGAGTATTGATTTACTGAATGCCCAGTCTTTCCTGCTTATTTGGATACATTCAATTAGTACTGCCCACAGATGTCTGTTTGGAGGGAGGCATGTGACTGGATACAAGCTGGATTCAAGCCTGTTATTGCTCATGCAAATATGACTGATGAAGGGACATGTCGAACTTCTATTGCAGAGAGGTAGGGTCAGCCCAAGACATTTTGACACCTGATGCGAATGACAAGATGGTGCTCGCCATGCAAGGGAGGAGTGGGTGAGTGAAGATCTACTCTGGGGAAAAGTGAAGGGGAATCTAATCAACCTATTCACCTCAAAGGGCAGCCTCCACCATTTTATCCCTAGGGGTAGGAGAAGACCAGTAGTACCTCCTATTCACCAAGAGACCACTGAGGAGGAGGCAGATCTGGCTTCCAAGGATTGTGCCACAGTCATTGCTGCTACCTGGGCAGCCGCAGTGGCTGAAGCATTCATTGGACACCAGATCTGCTGCCTCTGTGGATCCTGCCGCTTGTGCCAGTCACTTCACCTTGCTTCATAGGTGGGCCAGCCCTGTAGAGAGGGTAGTTTGCAAGACAGGCTTACATCCAGGTCATATAGCTTCAGCCTAAAAAACCCCAAACGAACAGCATGCATTTGTTAAATAGCACATCTCCAAGATACTATTCTGGGGCATGGTATTGAAATGGTATTGAATTAATAAATTATATATTTCCTAGCTCTCTGCTTTTGACCTAGGTGTAGTACTTAATGCTGGAGTACAAGCTTGGTACACAGACAACCCTATAGAGATGAGACATGGCCAAGTTTATCTAACACTGAAAATACTTGCTGAATATGGCTAGTCTGGAGAGGCCATTATGCCTGAAGCCTTGCAACTTTCTGTCATGATCTGTCCTCCTTGAGCCAATCTTTAAGTATTACAGAGGTCACCACCTGTACCATATGTTACCATAATGAGTGGAGCAGGATTAAAGAGGTTTACAAATCCCTCTAAAGCCTAAGCGAGGAAGATGTAGGGTTTTTTGAGGGAACCATAGCTACAATAATGGTCATAAACTCGATCACACAGCAACAAAACCAGAGGCAAAAATACAAAACTGGACAACATGTATCACCAAAATTATATTTTAAAAAATTGCAACTGTAATATTAAGGTAAATCATAAGATACAAGCAAGTAGTAGCAATTCCTGCACACCAGAATGTCATTATTTGATTTTGTTTTCATATCACCTCCTTTCAGGGTGGTGAAATAACTATTCTAGGTAGTTATCTTCACGTTGATTTGACCATTTACCATCTTTCATAGTCTTTCAGTGGCCCTGAATTTAATAGTATTTACAAATCCAAGCTTAGTAGATCCTTTTATACAGACAAAAAAAATGACAATCCAACTAGCAACAGAACTGCCATTTAGCTACAAATCTTGAAACAAATGAAAATCACTTTAAAGGTATTTCCTAGTACTACATAATTACTTCAGACATTGTGTCAGTCCATGCTTTGTGTTAACCAGAGAATGCAAACCATAGCTTGGGCTTCTAAACATTAATCAGGCAAACAATCGTGTCAGGTTCCTGCATACTTTCATTGTCCAACCTCTTAGTTTCGTAAGTTCACTACTCATTGTACAGCAGCCTTTGGAGGCAAAGAAATGGTTGTAAAAATGGCTTGTTGATTAAGATACCGCAGCAAACCATAGGTAACACATACGGGCATCTCCCACTTACGTGGGGATTACATTCTTGGGTACGGCGTGTACTGTATACATGCAATCATTATAGTGGGGAGCACCATCTACAAAGCCTGTAAACTTCCTCTAAACTTCGGGAAACCCGTGAAAAACATTTTAAGAGCCAGCAGCACTTACCAGACTAGTACTTCAAACTGTGGTTTCAGATTATGAGCGGTCTGCTGATTGCAAATCATGGTCTGCCAATTCTGACCTCACCCCTCACCACAGGTTACACTGCTTTAACCACAGTTTGGTCTTAGCCTTGAATTAAACATGTAAACCTGAGAAGCAGTGTAGTGAAAGGGAGTTCTTTATCTCTACCCAATACATTGTATGGATGTTGGGTGTTAGAAGAGGGGTTGCACCTCTGGTGAGGGACACATCATGCTCCTTCTGGGGTAGTATGTCCACTTTTTATCCCTACCCTGTACTCAGCTCTCTCTCTGTGGCTCCCGGAAGCTGTCAGCATGCGACAGTGGCCACACCCCAGGAAATGGCTGGCTGGCTAAACTAGGAGAGGATAGCCAATGGGTCTTAAACCCTCCGTGAGTTAGGGACTTCCCCTGCATGTGAAGACAAGCTCTGGCAGATTGAACGGATGAGACTAATAGTGGATCCAAGGATCCAACAGCCAAGAAGGTGGTTTCTGCATGTGCTGTAGAGGGGCAGATGGGGCTGGTCAACCTAGGAAAGTAGTCTGTCTAGGAGAAGGAAAACTCTGATACTAAATCTCTACTGCCTTGCATGCTATCTTTGGAAGTACAAAAGTAGTAAATCTTCAAGCTATCTCCGGCGCTCTTCTGGGTCGAAGGAGCGCCCATGCGCATGCGCACATACTATTTCCAGTGCTCTTCTGACCCAGAAGTCGGTCTCTGCTGCAAGAAAAAAAATGGTGCTGTGGAAAAAAAGCACAGAATCCCCACGCCGATCCACAGAATGGCCATGGTCCAGTTCCAGGAAACTCATGGGCCAGAAACAGCCCATGGGCCTTAGGTTGCCAACCTCTGAACTAAACCATAGTTTTACTTAGTATATTGTCTGAACCCAGGCTCATAGTTTATCTCCTCCAAATCTTTGCTCTAGCTTGTGATTTGACTGGACCGAGACAAACTATGAGCCTGGGTTTGGGTGATATGCTAAGTCAAACCATGGTTTAGCTCACAGCAACAGGACCAGAGAAAAAGCAAATAAGCTACGATCCCCTCTCCCAGAACCCCTACATCTGCACTAAGCCATGGTTTAACCAGGCTACATTGTTGCAACAATTACAATTGATATTAAAGGATCATATTGTTACACGCTTCCATTATAATTTTTAAAGTATACATTATTTACACTGGATCATGTTGAGGACCCTCAAAAGCGTTTCTTTCCTACATGCCTGTAGCTCTGTTTTGTTTCTACGAAGACAAAATTGTTTTATCCAGCAAGGAGGCAACATCTTCCCATTTTTAATATTTCAGGCTGACTTTTTAACCACTCAAAATGCAGTTTCTTTTATGTAGGCTCAGCCTGAAGCAAGTTTATGATGTAAGTGAGAGAGAGGGTCTCTGAGGGAACAGTTCTCTGTTCACTGGCATTTCAATTCTCAATGGCTAATCAGTCTCAATAACTGTTGGCACAAAATAGGTGGAGATCAGGTCTCTCTAAGCACAAATATGCCAGGAAGACTTGTTCCAGATACCAGCTTCTCTGCAATATTATACTCTGCCATCCTTTTAAGACTGGTTTTTGTTATTGCTTAAATTAGAAGGATTCTATCCTTGATTTTTTGCAAATGTAGTAGAGGGATGGCACTACAATAATGAATATTTTTATACATTCTGGATTTAGACAAAAGAAATGAAAGGATGAATTCTGTTCTGTACTCCTAACAGACCAGAATAAAGACACTGTAAAAACATTTGGGGGGGGGGGGGAAGGAGAGACAAATAATTAGAGTATGTTTGAAAAGAGTTTTAATATTCTCTCTATGAAACTTCAAAGCAGATCAGCTATGGAATATTATTCACATTCCTACCACTGTCTGGTCCCTTTACCTTTACCACTGTTGCTATCATGAAAAGAAATAGAATGCTGAAGGAAAAATTAAGTCTAGGTTCCAAATTTTAATGTGTAAGCTTTTACATACTGTATCTCACAGCTGGCATATATGTGTATATTCCGCAGATGTGATTACTGATAGGAGGAAGGTAATGTTTCCTTCCTTATAAATGTGTTTCTGTAAGAACAGATTTGTACATCTAACTGTATTTGGTTTATATGTTAAAATAATTAGCTACCTATTGCTAATACAAAACGGAAAAACCTCAGCAGTAACTATGTCATGAATCCTCAAACCCTTTATTATTTACAACTTTAAAGTGCAGTTTATAGGACTGTGGCACCTCTGTCCCTGCCATCTTTAAAAAATGCAAATTACTTATAAAGTACCTATTTTATTATAAATACGTATTTTGGCCTAAGCTGTTCCTCAACAGTGTGTGTGTGTGTGTGTGTGTGTGTGTGTATTCCTGCAATTGCTATGACCATTATGGTCAAAACAACAACAATAAATGAAGCATGACCCCCATTTTTATAAAGTACATCAATAACAGAATTAAAGAATTCAAAAAGGATCCAGTAGCTAAATGTTGGCCTAACACAGGTATTCATTCTATAGACAGGGGCAAAGCACAGGAGCCGAGATCATAAACCCACTGGCGGAGGAAGAGGAGTGCGGGGGGAGCACACCGCCCCCAGCAGCGCGATCTGGTGGGGTGCCATCGTGGCTGCCCCCCACCCGTGCTGGATGCCACACCCCCGCAGGCGGCATGCCATGCCCCAGGATGCACACTACGCCCTGTGGGCAACGCGCCCCACCCTGGGACATGCACTAGCCCCGCCCCCTCCTGCTCTCCGCCCCTCGGTGCTGGAGCATGAAGTTCCGCCCCTGCTTAAACCTTACTGTTGTCTTATGCCCAAGAATAAAGGTGCACATTGATGTTCAACTCACAGTTCAATCCTATGCCTATCCAGAATTAAATCCCACTATGTTCAGTGGGATTTAATCCCAGGTAAATTTCATGGGACTGCAGCCTCAAAGAGCCTTCAAGTGCTTGTGAACCAGTATCCTCGTCTGTAGTTTATATTTTCCTAGCAACACTACAGAGTTTGGCATTTCCCCCTGACACTACCCCCTGATTTTTTAAAAAAGAGAGGAGTCAAAGTGAATTATTTCTTAGAACTAACTGTTTAAAGCTACTTCCTTACTTAGAAATGCAGCCAATCACAGAAATTAACTACAGCTTTAGTTCAACAAAGTTTTGGCTTCCGTCAACCTGTTAGATTTTAAAATAACCATTTGGGAATTAAGGTCACAATTTTAAAATATTTATTTATTTATTTATTTATTTATTTATTTATTTATACATACATACATACATACATACATACATACATACCCCACCCATCTGGCTGAGTTTTCCCAGCCACTCTGGGCGGCTTGCAACAGAATAAAACTTCAAAAATTTAAAACTTCCCTAAACAGGGCTGCCTTCAGATGTCTTCTAAAAGTCAGAAAGTTGTTTATTTCCTTGACATCTGGTGGGAGGGCATTCCACAGGGTGGGCGCCACCACTGCGAAGGCCCTCTGCCTGGTTTTAGAACACTGGGGGATAGACAGAGTTTTCATTTGCCATACACTGAGCACTAGATGTACGAGAAAGGTTAACATATTTATCTTTATATATATATAGAAGAGCTTCATATATTATCCTCTGTGTTGAGGCCATAAAAGTGTTAGTTTTCAGTCTGTAGATCTAGTTTTTTTATATATCTTTATATTTTACATCACACTTTGCTAGAGAGTGTCTGTCAAATCAACTGCTTCACTACTAAACTAAGCTATCTTTTTTGTTCTAGATCAGAAACCAAAATAATAGCAATTTACTGCTCTAAATTGCTTAGTTTGGGTAGGGTCATATGCGTAGCCTATAAACAGACATATTAAATATGCAGTTGCAGTTAGAAGTCTTATTAATTTACTGTCTTCTCAGTTTTAATCTTGGGTTTAACCTATGTCTACCAGGGGCCTCCATCCTTTTTTGGTCCAAGGGCGTGCTTGGAAATTTGAGAAACTGTTGTGGGCACCACCACAAAATAGCTGTCAATAAATCTTCCTTCAGCCAAAGACCTGGTTGAATAACCTTTCCACCTAGTTCCTAAAGGTGTATAATAAAGGCCAGGTAAGGCTTCCTGTGGAGAGCGTTCCACAAATGCGGAGCCACTGCAGAAAACGACTGTTCTTGTGTATGTAGAATGTAGAATGGAGTGATAGTTTCTAAACACTTATTATCCACATGACTAAATGGACTAGTGGGTGTTCACTTTTCCTTACAGAGCAACAACATGCATGCTTTTTCCTACTAAGGAACAATAGCTATGGGGGGAAATAGTTAATCACAAAACAGCTTTCACAACTTATATCGCAATACATATTGGCTTTCAGACTAACACTTCATCCTTCAAACTATTTGCCCAGCTTGCTGTTAGCTCTCTGGGACTATTTAAATAATAATTCTAGCAAAATACTTTTGACTGGTTTCAATGATTCCTTTTGGCATTTACCCCACAGTTTTTAGCTACCAAGTTCTTCTGCCTGCTTCCAGTCAAGAACAGAGAAACAGACTACAGATGCAAAATGAGCATGACAGTTAAGGTAGGAGGCATAAAAATTAGCTAAGACTTACTGAATACATAAATATGGAAATCTGTTTGCAGCCACTGTACCATGTGCATTTAGAGGACCTGATTTTACACACATATTTCAAATGGGCACAATCCAGCCAAATTTAGGTTTTTGTAAACCTTACTCATTTCAGGCATGTGGTTAATTCTCTCAGTGAATCAAATAAGGGTCTGAATTTGGGTTGCATCATGCCAGATACTTTAAAACGCCACAATGATTTACTTTCAAGGAGCCTGTGAACTACCTTCATTGAATTTTTTTTTATTTCATTTATGAATCGCTTTCTATGAGGCATCCTGAAATGCTTTACAATGTAATACAAACATATATTAAACAGTTACATACATAAAACAGGTAAAACAACTGTATGTGCGCACGCACACACAGAGTTTTTTAAAAAACAGCACCACATACATCAAATCAAGTCAAGTCCAATCCAAGCAGGTACCAACTGGTAGATAAGCAGATACCTAGATAAATGAGATAAAGTGATATATTTTTGAAAAGCTACCCGCTTGCATGGTAGCTTTTTAGTTTTGGATTTTGTTTCGCAGAGCAAATATTATGTGGCATTATACTGCCTTTTATATTATCATGCATTATTTTCTCCATCTGCCTTTCTTGCTTCCCCACCCCCAGTTCTTCCTCCTGTCTTTTTTTACTATATTGGGAAAACAACCCATAGCTAAATGTTTAAACAACATCTGTAAGGGCATTATTAAATCATGCCTGAGCATGGGGAAAAAGCAGACCAACCCTTGAAACATGACGATCCCTGATTGATTTTAGATTGCTCAAGTCGGAGAGTATAATTTGGGAAGGTTTTAACATTTATAGCCAAGTACTTGTGTTTATTGTAACTTTGATTGCTCATAAAAGTATTCATGTTATCACACGGATTCACAACTCAGCATGTCCGCTTAACTGTAACATAAGCAACAGCAGAGTGATCTAAGAAAGTCAGATGCATATTTAACCAACCTGCCTGGTACTAAAAATTTAACCTGAATTGTCATTTAGCCCTCAGATTGTGGCTGTGCATAGTGACTGCAATCTCCTTTCAGTACTTTCCCATGGTAATAGCAGGAAACCTCAGACCCAGGGGCCAAATGCAGGCCTCTTTTTAGCCCTTGGAAATCTTTCCAGCCTACACTCTCCTCAAGCCACACCCTCATTGAGTGCTTTTGCTTGGATGGATGTGTCCTTGATTCCTCTTGCTTGCTTGAAAATGTCTCTGTGTGTACAGAAATCTGACTTTCACACAGCTGGAATGTAACCTACTTTACAAATTTAAGAGTCATGCGCATTGCTCTACCAACTTTTGCATATACCCCGCCCACCAGTGGAATGTGGCCCCTGGAAGGTTTCTCACAAGGAAATGTGTCTCACTGGTTGAAAAAGATCTCCCTCCCTTGCATTAGGAAGAACAGTTGCAGAAGTACCACAGAATCAGCCAGCCTTGGAAGAATTGAAGATCAGACTTAAATTTAGCAAAGTAAAATGAAAAGGTGCACAATGCCAGATTTCTCTGGATGTAGTTCACCTCTGGCATACTGAAGTCAAGCTACATCAGGGATTGTCAACCTGGTCCCTACCGCCCACTAGTGGGCATTTCAGGATTCTAGGTGGGCGGTAGGGGGTTCTACGGCACAAGCTGAATCCTCCTTCCATTGAGCACTGGTGGGCGGTAAGGAAATTTTACCATCAAGAAAGATGCATTAGTGGGTGGTAGGTATAAAAAGGTTGAGCTACATGATAATTATAACCAACTCAAGTGTTGTGGTCAACTCAAGTGTTGTATTATAACCAACTCAAGTGTTGTGACAAAATCCAGGCTGGAGGAATCCATGGCACCTGCTTTTTGCAGTGGCTAGAATTATCTGAGAAAATGGACAAGATGTGCAAGACAGCAGGCTGACCATTGGTGTGGCACATCTTCCACATTAAAAGTCCTCCACAGGTGGTTGTTTTTTGCTACAAGGTTCCCCAGGGCAGGTTCCTTAGATCCTGGGAACAAGCCAAGGTTGCAAACTTGAATAAAATGAGGAGGAGGCAGGTAGGCCCCATCCCACATAATCCCACCTGATGCAGTGCATGCACACCATTTGAATGGCAATGCCCATCAACTTGGGGTGGGGGTGGTGTTCCCCTCAAATATTTTATTGGGGGTGACAAAGACCCCTCAGCCCCTAGCAGCTGGCTCCTATGGACCAAGCCACTGTGCCAGCATGCAGAAAGCAGATTGTTAAGAATAAAAGCAGGTTATGAGCAAATGAGATATTAGTTAGGGTGTAAAAGGTTCGTGAGGAACTAAATTGTCATCAGCGTGGTCTTGATGGATTTAATACCAAATACAGTGGTGCCTCGCAAGACAAAATTAATTCGTTCCGTGAGTTTTTTCGTCTTGCAATTTTTTTGTCTTGCGAAGCTTCAAAAATCACCAAAGTCTTCAAAAACCTCAAAAAAGGCTACCACACCGCGTGCTATGAGTTGCTCCTCGAAGTGAATGCATGGTTTTAAGAAAAAGGAAACAAACTTGCAAGACAAAGGAAACAAACTTGCAAGACGTTTTCGTCTTGCGAAGCAAGCCCATAGGGAAATCCGTCTTGCGAAGCAACTCAAAAAACGAAAAACTCTTTCGTTTTGCGAGTTTTTCGTCTTTCGAGGCATTCGTCTTGCGAGGTACCACTGTATATGAAATATCCATTTGGATTATTGATAAAGAATCAAAGGCTATCCATGCTAGGCCTATGAGTGTCCCATTTCTACCACCTCCCCATAGTGCTGACTAACATAAGTTTCAGAAGAAGCTCAAATTCCAGGGGCAAATGCTTTGTGGCTCAAAACTACCATGGTTTCGTATTGTATGCTTTTATTGATTTCATGTTATTATTTTCAGGTTTTACTGCTTAGAGGTTTTATCTTCTTGTACATAGAAAGGCGATTTTCTAATCTCTAGCTATAATCTTAAATTATAGTATGCTTCTTATAATCTTAAAGTATGCTGCTTTTTAAAATGATCAGGATGGTGTTGGTTTAGGCAATCTTGAGTAAAACCAAGGCAAATTCTCATGTCCACTGAATAAAACAACAAGGATGTTCTCAGAAAATTTAAGTACGTAAGCAATATTAAACTTAGAAACATCCAAAATATGATACAAGAAACCATGTAAACATTTTCAAGAAGCATTATGAAAAGCTCTCTTTTTTGCAGAAGCACCATAAAATCTGGCATTCCTAGTTTATTTCCAGTATCATGCTACCAAGACATGAGTTTGGGTTTTTCATACACATTTCACATATTCCCACATGTTGTGTTGCTGCCAATAATTCATGACTGATCTACACCCAGGCTGCCCTTCAGCATTTTATTTAATCTCTGCAACGATGATTTACAATGACTCATCATTAATACAAAAATGTGTGTTAACAAGTTTTGAAAGATCTAAAAAAAGAAGACATTTCCTTAGAGTTGTGGCTGAACGACTTATGAACCAATTGAATAACGAGAAAACAAACCATAAATGATAGGTTAGCTCTCCCCTAGTAGCAAACAAGTTTAAGAAAAAATATAAACTTACAGAATAGCTATTTGTATGCATATTATTTCCACAGTCCCTAATCTTACATATAAGACTTTTCACTGTGTCCAGTTATTTCAATCACACTTAGGAGCAGTCAAAGCAGCCCAGCATCATCTTTCCAGCATCATCTTTCCAGGACCTCAGGAGCGATCCACAAACCTAGTGCACTGTGTGCTGCTGACCTGACATGTCCTTTCCCCCTCTGCACCAGTGCAGACAACTGCTGAGCCCTAGCAGCACCCAGGCATAGCCAAGATCCAGACAGCAAGTGCCTAAGTTGTCCCCAGCTGTTGCAGGGGAACCATCACAAAAGTTTCCAGATAGAAGAGAAGAACTGGCATGTTTAACAGAGCCTCTGGGATTTGCTCTGTCCCAATCCCAGGGCTCAGTTGATACCTCAGTGAGATAGAGTTGCATCAGCTCAATGTTGCCTGACCACAGTTCTCTCTCGAGGCCTGTTTCACCCTGTGCTATTAACCATGTGTTCAGAGCAGGTGGACATAGATTTGGCCACAGGAGCTGCATATTTCATGCTCCTAGACTAGTAGCAGGTAAAGTTCAAATCCCACTTGTGATGGATCTTGGGCATCCAATGTCTCAAACTTAGTTCTCTATTAATCAGTGGCGTAGCGTGGGTTGTGCCCCCTAACCCGTGGATTTGCGCCCCCTAACCCTAACCCCTAACCCTAACCCCAGATGTTGCGCCCGGTGCAGCCAGCCCCCCCTGCACCCCCCACGCTACGCCACTGCTATTAATAAAACAACAAGGTCATCTTCAGGGATTTGTTAGGCATTTCACGTCACATATAGCAGTGTTATACATAAATGACCAATAGCAGTTATCTCTTCCTCACGTGAAATTTTGGTTCACTTGTTCCTTCATTCCTCATATCATGCCAGCTATTTCTGAAGCTATCATATGGAAGCCTACTATGTCTTTGATTTTGTTTTGTTTTTTGAACTAACAGTGGAATCAAAATAGCAAAATGTCACCCCGACACACTCAGGTTTTAAGCACATGCTTAATTAATTCTCTTGTTTTGAACCACTGTGGTGGGACAATAAGCAGTACAACCTAATTGCAATTCCATGGGATATTTCTTATGTTCTGTTTCCATCCTATGTGCGCTCTCGCGCTCTCTCTCTCTCTCTCTCACACACACACACACACACATTATAAATACATACCTGAAACAATGCCAAAGTAAAATGCTTCAGTGATAATAAAATTTACACAATGGTTTAAACAGTTGAAAGACCATCACATACATTATCTTGTAATCCTTACAACAACCTGCAAAGTATGTCAATATCATTATCCTCATTTGCAGATGAGGCTAAAGCTGAGAGAGATTGGATTGCCTAAAGGTAAAGGTAAAGGTACCCCTGCCCGTACAGGCCAGTCTTGCCAGACTCTAGGGTTGTACGCTCATCTCACTCTATAGGCCGGGAGCCAGCGCTGTCTGCAGACACTTCCGGGTCACGTGGCAAGTGTGACAAGCTGCATCTGGCGAGCCAGCGCAGCACACGGAACGCCGTTTACCTTCCCGCTGGTAAGCGGTCCCTATTTATCTACTTGCACCCGGGGGTGCTTTTGAACTGCTAGGTTGGCAGGCGCTGGGACCGAACGACGGGAGCGCACCCCGCTGCGGGGATTCGAACCGCCGACCATGCGATCGGCAAGTCCTAGGCGCTGAGGTTTTACCCACAGCGCCACCCGCGTCCCTAAACCACCTAAACCACCATACAAAAAAGTCAAACCTGGGACAACTTGCAAGTAAAGACACCTAAATGTTTATGTGTATACAAATACAGACACACACAAATAATACACCTATATTTTTGTTTCACAGAAGTGATACTTAACATCTTAAGTCAGGGGGCAGGAGCTAAAGGTGCTCAGGGACTGTTTGTAGACTGCAGAAGTCTGATTCTCCCTCCCCCATTTTAAGAGCCTGAGAGTCACTGAGAGGGAGGGACTGGCCATGGGAAGGTTGATGTTGTTGCAGAAAGACAAGTGGATCCCCCAATAAGGAAACACCAGTGTGTTGTCCAGAACGACAGCACAGAATCCACAGGTTCTCAGGAGCTAGCTAAAATAATTTCAGGGGCTAGATGTGTCACACTGACAGCATTTTGCTGCCAGCAGGCCCATCCCTGTTCCGAAACATCCTGTGTCATTAAAATGCACAAATTACATTTTAGGAAGCTATCCTAAACCACATCTGTTCCCCCCAGGATATTACATGTTAGTCATACCCACCATTCGTAATTGTTGATAAAATATTATCTATGTTTAAAATCTATTCTCACAGGCTAGAATCATTCACAGGCTCCACCTTGCAAGGTTCTCAGAATGTGACTTCTAATAAAAGCTGATATAAACAAACACATGGAGAATATATACTTCTACGCCAGTCTAGGAGGATGTCTGCAATGGTTAACAAGAAGAGTCCAAGAAGCAATTTTAGGCAAGGATTGACATCTTATCCAAATGAGGAGAACAAAAAGGAACACAAACTTTGGCTAAAGACATGCAGGCAGACAATAAGAGATGCAAAAGAAGGATTTGTTAAAAATATAAAAGCCAGCAACAAACAATCCTTAAATATCAGTAAAAGAAGACTGGCTCGAGAGGCAGTTGGTGCTTTGGATATCAAGATAATCAAAGGAGGAGCATAAACAAATTACAGAGAAGTTGAATGAATCACTGGCATCTGTTTTTACAGTGGAAGATATAGGACAGATCCCTCTGCCTGCACTAACTTTCACAGGAAAGGAGTCTGAGGAATTGAGGCAAATAGTGGTGAAGAGAGAACAAGTGTTAGGCCTTACTGACAAAATAAAAAATGACAAATCACTGGGTCTGGAATGGATAGCATGTGAAATTGCTGATCTTCTAACAAAAATATGTAAATTACCCCTAAGCTAAGCAACCTGGAAACTGGTCAATGTAACACCATTTTTAAAAAAGGGATCACAGGGGATCCTGGAAATTTTAGGCTGGTTAGCTTAGCACAGGGGTCAGCAACCTAAGGCCCGTGGGCCGGAAGCAGCCCATGGAGGTAGTTTGACCGGCCCACGAGCCGCCCCCCAACTGAGCTGCCTGCTCATGCCCTGTGCTAAACCAGTGTAGCGCAGTGTGGGGACTCACTTCTGTGACGCCGAAAATCACATCTACGCAGATGTTGAAAATTACAGATGCACAGGCGATCCGGCCCATGGAGGGATCTCCGCGGGACTGATCCGGCCCAGGAAAGATAAACCTTCCTGACCCCTGGCTTAGCATCTGTTTCAGGAAAACTAGTGTCTCACTGAGCATATAGAAGCAGAACTAGGATGGCCTCTGCAAGGGAAAGTTCTTTAAGTGTGTAAACAAGCATATAGAGGTGATCCAGTTGACATTATGTACTTGAGTTTTCAAAAAGCTTTTGACAAACTACCTTAGCAAAGACTCCCAAAGATGCTTAACAGTCATGCATTAAGAAAAGAGGCCCTTTTGTAGATCAGGAACTGGTTAAGTAACAGGAAGCAGAGAGGAGGAATAAATGGTCGGTTCTCCCAAGGGATGAATGTGGAAAGTGGAGTCCCCCAACAGTTGGTATTGTGATCTATACTCTTTAACTTGTTCATAAATAAACTAGAACTAGGGGTGTGCAGTGAGATAGCCACATCTACTGATGATATACATTTTTTCAGGGTGGTTAAAACAAAAATAGATTATGAGGAACTGCAAAAGGATCCCTCCAAACTGAGTGAACGGGAAAGGAAATGGCAAATGCAATTCAATGTAAGCAAGTTCAAAATGATGTACATTGAGTTTTTAAAATGGCGCTGTAGGTTAAACCACTGTGCCGCTTGGGCTTGCTGATCAAAAGGTCGGCGGTTCGAATCCCTGAGACGGGGTGAGCTCCCGGTGCTCAGTCCCAGCTCCTGCCAACCTAGCAGTTCGAAAGCACATCAAAGTGCAAGTAGATAAATAGGTACCGCTCTGTTGGGAAGGTAAACAGCGTTTCCGTGCGCTGCTCTGGTTTCGCCAGAAGCGGCTTAGTCATGCTGGCCACATGACCCAGAAAAACTGTCTGCGGAAGCAGACAAACGCCGGCTCCCTCGGCCTGCAAAGTGAGGTGAGTGCAGCAACCCTAGAGTCGTTCATGACTGGACTTAATTGTCAGGGGTCCCTTTACCTTTACCTAAATTTCACATATATGCTCATGGGGTCAACTGACAGTGACTAATAAGGAATGAGACTTGGTACTGTAGTGGATAGATAAATGAAGGTGTTGACCTAGTGTACAATAGCTATCAAATTCCAGGTTAGAGATCATCAGGAAAGGGGTTGAAAACGCAGCTGCGACTATCACAATGCCATTAAGCAAATCTTTGAATACTGTGTACAATTCTGGTCACCTCACCTCAAAAACTGTATCAAAGAACTGGGAAAGTCTCGGAAAATGGCAATCAAAATGACTGAGGGGCTGAATCAACTCTCCTAAGTGGGAAGGTTACTGCATTTGGGGCTTTTTCTTTTAGAGAAAAGGCAAGGGAGGAGAAATGAAAGAGGTATATAAAATTATGCAGGATGTGGAGAAAGTGGGAAGAAAAACACTTGTCTTCCTCTCACATAATACTAGAACCTGAGAACCCAATGAAGCCTTATATTGGAAGATTCAGGACAGAGTAAAGAAAGTACTTTTTTACACAACTCATAGTCTATGGAATTCACCCCCCCCCCACACACACAGGTGGTTGGCCACCATCTTGAATAGCTTTAGAAGAGGATTTGACTAATTCATGGAAGATAAGACTACTTATATGGAAGACAAGGCTACTAGCCACAATGGGCCTGCTTTACCTCCACTGACAAAGGCAGTAAGCCTCTGAACCAGTTGTTGAGAATTGCAAGTTGGAGAGTGCTGTCCAACTGAGGCCAGGGACAATGGGACTTGTAGTCCAACAACATCTGGAGAGGGCCACAAGCTGGCCACCCCTGCTTTAGACTTTCAGCAGCATAGTTTAAATATCCTTGTGTCATTCATACTGTAGCCACATGTTCCTACGATGGTCATGATTCAACCAAAGTTGCTAACTAACCTCAGTGCTCAGTGAAATAGATTTTAGTATGCAATTTTTTCTTGATTTAAAATAAATGGGAGGTAAATGTAGCTTCACCTCATGTGGATTGGGTCCAATTTTGGGACACACAGGCAAGCAAACCGAATACATTTCTCATAATATCAGAACTATACACCCCCCCAGTTTCTCTTATTTGCAAAATTGCGTACAAGATTGAAGGGCAAATGCACTAAGACACAGAGGCAATATACATTAGTAAATCTGCATCAAGTGTGCTTTCATATTCTGATGTCCCTATTAGTGATTAATACATATATATATATTCTAATTATTTGAGAATATTTAAACATGGTATTATAAAAATATATCAGGACGTGCAATTCAATATACAAAGCATTCTGTGTTTTTCATTATTCAACACATTTAAAAGGCTACAACAAATAGATCTCCCATGACTGCTGTAAGGTCACAGAAATTGATAACCCTTACAAGCTATATTATGGGAGTCTGCCTGTGTCTCACAGATAGTGCACTTTGTGAATTAATCCTCTGAAGGCAAATATATTGTAAGTAGCTTGTTATCTCCAAAGTACTAAATTGAAGAATACATGGGATTATATTGACAGAAATTACATTTTCTGTAATGGGGTTTAATATATCTGAAACGTCTCCCATCGGTCCCTAGTCACACTCTGACAGAGAAAGGTTGGTTAATGCAGGTGCAGTAAGGCATCAAAACCAAATTTATTCACTAAAATGGATTAGGCCATGTAATTAAAGCTTCAGCAATATTAATCTCTGACACTTACTGAATAATATAAAATACTTTTGTCTAGAAACTGGCCCTCTCCCATTTCTCCTCTCCCCTACCCCACCAGGCTTTGAGCTTGCTGTGGACATTTTCTGGATATTACTTCAAAGAGGATAAGGTTTCCACATCGTAAACACTAATCAAAAAATATTAGGACAATTAATTAGATACACTTAATTTTACACCGCATTAGATTTCAGTATGCTTCAGATATAAGCCTTGTTCTGGTATACTGTGTGAAACCTGAATTTCTGTGCAAAACATATGGCAATGCATTAAATCATTTTTTTTTTAATGGTGATCTTTTTGCTAACATAGGACCCATGTAATCAGAAACAGCAAAAGCTTAATATTTTTAAGGAGACTTTTTTTTTTTCCTCCTAAAGCAAGATTTGGGGCAGATTTGTTTCAGGTTGTTCCTTTTTATGCTGTAAAGCAATTTTAGAACCAGCTTTCTCAGATCATGGGTGTGGTCCCATGTTCAGTTTGCCTAACTTACATTGACTTTAATGGGATTTAAACAGCTTGTATGCTGTGTCGCAAGAGCCATGAGCACACTTTAATACAAATCAAGCCGGAATGAACTGACGACTATAGAAGAACTATAATAATGGTTAATTTATTTGTAATTTCCTAGCAATAGAGAAATTGACTGCTCAAAAGGTGACCTAAAATAGATCCATTCTAGCCAGGCAGCAGGCGCCACACAAATAGTTATGCATTGAAATCTAACTATTTCCCAAGTTATGAGAAAGCAAATATCTATAATCCTGAAGGAGTAGAAGAACCCTGAAGGAGTAAAATAACTAGTTCCCCTAGCTGAAAACATCACTGAGGCTATGCTGGTTTTGTACCCATAAACTAGCAAAGAAATGTAGGCTACTGCATCATCTCAATGCAAACCATTAGCTGCGGGCTGCCAGAGGCTGGAATACTGATTGTGTGCAAACATTAAAGCACAATTACTTACCAATTGTTCACTTGAAGTATTGTGAGCCCTGTGTCTTGTGCCAACTGCTTTTTCTGTTCTTCTGAAGGGTAAGGATGCTGTAAGATACCAAAGTATATGTACATAAATATTATATATACATACATTAAACGATAATTTTACCAGCTATCTTAGTTGAATCGTAAAAGTGCAGTATCTATAATTAAAGACAAAAATGCTGAGGTGTGTCACTCTCATAATTATTAATGGGCTACTACATCATATAATTAATGGCAGTAAAAGACAAGCCAATTATAATGATTAGTGAAGTGTAGAAAGAGCTGCTTAGGATACAAGCAAGTACTTTTGACACTGAGGGAGGGTAGTTGCAACAGTAGCACAAAGTTCCAACTCTTGTTTGACAGAATTACATACGTTATCATTTTCTATATTTTGCACAATACTTGTTAAAAATATATGCAGCAGTCCATACTCTGATTTTATACCAATATGAGGCCTGCATCTTACTGGCAAACATTAACCTTGCTTATGAATTTTGTTCTGATGAATCAACCCAGCTACCAACTTTTGATCAAAATACTTGTGTTTTTATGCGCTTAAAGTGTTAAACTCAATTGTAGTCAAGAACAAGTGCAACCATCAGCTCAGAAATTCAACTTCTGCTGTGAGGATTTCAGCTTTCAGTTTAGAAAATGCCCTCTCATCACATTATTTTACTTCTGCATAGCTTTATGCCATATTTATGCATGGGGCTACAGTATTACCGGTAATCCTTTGAACAACCTGGGGCTTCTAAACAGGGGTTCATGGACCACCAGTGGTTCCGCATTGTTTCTGTGGGTTTGTAGTTGACAGTGGGAGATGGCATATCCTTCACAATAAGTATACATATTTATTTTATATATTTTATTGCTGCTTTCATTTCTTATATGTAACTGAAATAGCAATGCATAAAATGATACACACACACACACACAGAAATGCAATTAAAACTATACAGCATCTAGCACAGTGCATTACAACAACAGGCAGAAAATTCTTTAAATGGTCTTGCAAGACCCTTATCAATTTTGAAGTGATGCATTGAGTTGGGATCCACTGTATTAAAATATTTCTGGACTTTCAGTATAAACACCACTACACCAGGAGGCTCTCAGAATCAATACTGACTAATCTATTCTGGCCCACTCCATTAAAAACAGGAATTCAGCTCACTGTAATTTAGAATGCTATTCGCTGTAATCTTAATTCACATAATTCGCAAGACTTTCAAAATAAAATTAGATAATGATTGAGAGCTTTCTTCATGTATTTTTCCCAAAATAAATCAATATTGTGATATTGTGGATCCCATAAACATTTCAAATATTATTTGTTCCATTACTGCTCCATATTATTTGTTCCATATTACTATCCCAAGCAATTTTTTGGTGTTGCCATGGCTGTGATAATCAGTGCGGTGTGGGTCCATGTACTTCTGCTTCATATCACACATAATACATTTCTCCACATCATCCTGGGGTCACATGCCTGGGAACAGTTTGCATGAAGTGAGGTTGGGAAAGTGAAAATGACAATGTGAAGCAAGTGGCAACGGTACCCCTGTGCAACCACATGGCAGGCATCAGCAGTGAACTGAGTAAAAAAGCATTTGCTGGGGCCTAAGGACTGCTGTATGAGCCACTATAGAGCCCCACTAACATCTTCCCTGTCATTGCACACATGTGAAGTGATCACATGTTATTGCACACATGTGAAGTGATACCCATTAGCCAGCCTTTGGTTCAACACATGCAGGTATAGTTTCCATAAATATATATTAAATCAGATTCATTGCCCTGGAAGCCCCTTTCCCTAACCTGCATTGGTTACACACTGGGAAGAGAAAGCGTATTATGCTTTCTCAAGGGCTTCTTCTTTTCCACGCATCCATGAACAAAATGAAGCTAGGAGAGCCCACAGATAGCCTCTTGCCCAAGGGCCCGCAAAATCCTGAACAACTTCTGCTTTGGAATTTACTTCCAAGACAAATCCAAAGCCTAGTGAAGATAATGTTGCAATGTGAGAGAATCGATGTGGAGTCAACTAATAAGAATAAACCAGACTGGGGAGGTGCTCTTAAACTAGACTTTAGCGTTTGACAAAAGTTATTCGCAAATGATTTTTTATAAAACCCTCAATTTCAAGTACCATTGTAACTTAACTAACACTTTCAACATCAACTAAACCAGCTGAGAAATGTTTGCTTTTATATTTTACAGAAAAAAATGAAAGAATGTGGACATTTTGGCACTTTTCACTGTGTTTATGCCTGTTCTGACTCTACAATTACAAACAAGTGGCCAGTTACAAACAAGCGGTCTTGTGCTATATCCACCTTACTTTTTGGTAGATCAATTTATAAAATGAATCTATGCAACATTTTAATTCTGACCATCCAAATAGTGAGGGTCCTTTGTCCTAATTATACCTATGATTGCAAAGACCTACATATTAGGTGCGCAACAAGGTACACAAGCCTGGTACGCAGGCTGAGACCCTACCTGCCCGCGGACTGTCTCGCCGGAGTGGTGCATGCTCTAGTTATCTCCCGCTTGGACTACTGCAATGCGCTCTACGTGGGGCTACCTTTGAAGGTGACTCGGAAACTACAACTAATCCAGAATGCGGCAGCCAGACTGGTGACTGGGGGTGGCCGCCGAGACCACATAACACCGGTCTTGAAAGACCTACATTGGCTCCCAGTACGTTTCCAAGCACAATTCAAAGTGCTGGTGTTGACCTTTAAAGCCCTAAACGGCCTCGGTCCAGTATACCTGAAGGAGCATCTCCACCCCCATCATTCTGCCCGGACGCTGAGGTCCAGCGCCGAGGGCCTTCTGGCGGTTCCCTCATTACGAGAAGCAAAGCTACAGGGAACCAGGCAGAGGGCCTTCTCGGTAGTGGCGCCCGCCCTGTGGAACGCCCTTCCAGCAGATGTCAAAGCGATAAATAACTACCTACATTCAGAAGACATCTTAAGGCAGCCCTGTTCAGGGAAGTTCAGGGCAGCCCTGTTAAGGCAGCCCTGTTCAGGGAAGAGTGGCTGGGGAAACCCAGCCAGATGGGCGGGGTACAAATAATAAATTATTATTATTATTATTATTATTATTATTATTATTATTATTATTATGGTGGTGGTGGTGGTGGTGGTGGTGGTATTTACTATGCACTATGAGGGTTGAGATCCTCCATCTACCCTGTCAGTCAGTTACAATGGCTTTCTAACAACTTATCTGGGGATGTGCCAACATAGTTGACTGAGAAATGCCTAAGACGGTATTCTTGTGAGTTGGTTCTCGGACTCTCTTCTATCAGGATCCGTTGTCTCTACTTACTTCTGTTCTGTAAAACACTTAGCATATTATGGCAGGTAATGGACTCTGCTTCTAGCACAGCAGGAATAATCCCTCCAGCTACATCAATGCAATGCTTCGATATGAGTTACTAGGTTGTAGCCTTGCCGGATTGTGATGTTACACACTGTACTATCATTCTAGTCAGGGAAGGGCCATAGGTCAGTGGCAGAACATTTGCCGTGCATGCAAAAGGTCCCAGATTCAATAATCAGTATTCCCTAGCTAAGACTGGGAGGGATTCCTGCCTAAAGCCTAGAAACCCACTGCCAGCCAATGTAGGCAGTACTGAGCTGACTGGGTATATGGCGGGTTCCTGTGTTCCTAGACATTGTGCCTTTTCTGATAATTTATGTAGGGATACAGTAGCTCTCAGAATTGTTTTTCACAACAAATTACCCTAAGTAACCTCTAATGTTGTTTTCAAATGCTTGCTGTTCAGTTTGTTTACCATTTTGTTTACTTAGGTTTAACTCTTTATTACCTCGATGTAACAACGAACACTATTTCTCTTTCTTATTTTGCTTTATACAGTACCTTGCATGTGATCTGACTTTACGTAACCAAGCAAGCTGTGCCTAATTCTATGCAGGAGCAAGAATTTTTAGCACAGCCTCGAGCTATGGGGATTGAGAAGTCTGTCGCCAATAAGCAATTTTCAATTGTTCTGGACTTTTAACAAATAGACAAGAACAGATAAAATTAGCCATTAGAATAATACAGCTACTGTAAAAATCAAAATAAAAAACACCAATTACCAGAAGCATCTGAAAAAAATATGTTAAACTATGGTATATTTATGGTCATCTGATTCTTTACTCCCACTCCCACCCCCTCTGGTTATTGGCTTAGTGTAGCAAAGAAATGTTCAGTTTCATGAAAAACCTATAATTGCTATAATCACATGAAAGCCATGACTTCATGTAGATAATCTCTCCCAGAAAAAGTTCACTATGAGGTTGAGTTGAAAAGAATTACAGTATGTTTCAAATACCTGAAAAATGATGAATCTCCATTATAAGCTTTTTGCAGATA
This sequence comes from Podarcis erhardii, assembly GCF_964252035.2. NCBI lineage: Eukaryota > Metazoa > Chordata > Lepidosauria > Squamata > Lacertidae > Podarcis > Podarcis erhardii. Next base: position 6,839,026 of record NC_138507.1, on the reverse strand, counting down.
GCATGAATGATTCCTTATAAACTAAGAATAAGAAACAAACAAACAAACAACAACAAGCACCATGGCAAAGAATCAACTTGCCACAGGCTAGGCTGCTGTAAAAACATTCAAAACCTTCTTATATTTCCACCCATGAGGCTAGTAAGGCACATGCTACAGGCAATAGCAGACAGAGCATTGCAACAGAGGAAAGAGTAAGAACCTGATAACTGTCATTTTAATAAAATAATAAAATAGGAAATTCATTTCCCACAATTGCTGACAATTCTCTTTTAATCTTTTTAGCAATAACCACTATCTTTCCACAGCAGCATCTCATACATTTTTTTTAAAAAAACCCAAAAAACCCTTGCAAACCAGTCAATAATTAACATAAGCACTGATTTCGGCTAAGAAGCATACTTATCACCAAGATCACTTGGGGATATGAAAAGAGATTGGGCCACTGCTCGATAAACAGTGACTTGAGATCTTTACTTTTGTTGTGTACATTAGCCTCATACCATTATCTCTTAAAAGCTTAATTATTTGCACACAATTGATCAAGATGGGAATTTGAGAAAGGATATGTTCAAGCCTCTGGGAAAGCTGTAACACATTAGGAGAGCAAACAAAATTACCTTTAGATCTTACAATAAGAATTAACGATTAGGACCACATATAGGGCAGAGCAGTAGCCTGAGCTATTCTTTCTGGAGTGTTTTCCATTTGATCTGCATTAACACCTCCAAATGAGTGAAAGCCATAAAACAGTGATTATGTATGGTGAGGCTTATGCTCCCTTCCTAGAATCAATCCAGCACACATTTATATTGGAGGAATGCAGCTTACCTTTCATAGCTAGGGTGAAAGGGGGATGGGAAGAGGCTCAGATTGCAGGTAGGCATATGAGCAAATTCAGACCAACCAGCCTCGCGATAGGATTTTGACACAAGATCTATTGTTTTACAAAGCTCTTGCATGTTTATAAGGGCTGTAGTTGGCAGCAATATGCTGCTGCTACTATACCGAACAATAAATTCAACAAACAACAAACATATTCTTCATCCTTATACAGCTAAATCCAATGTGTGGATTGCTTGATACCATTAACGTCTTTTAGAATGCATCATATTCAATTGCTACATTCAAGAAGACTAAAAGAATACTAAAGATGTTCTCAGGTCGTACTACACATAATGTACAAACAACTGTTAACTGTATTCAAATGGCCCTTTTTGAAGAGTAAAAGCTGATTTTGCTGATTGTAGGCATTATTATCCCCTTTATTGCAGAAGGGGAAATAAAACTGATAACTACTAGCCTCCAATACACTTAGTGAGGTCATGGCAGAGGCAAGATTCGAAAAGAGGATTTTCCAGAAAAGAAAGCCATCACAGCTCACCTCAATATTCTACTTGAATATTCTATTGACTGCTATTAAGTTTTCCAATTATCTTAACCATGGCTAACATATCGAGAGCATCTTCTCTTTCCTGGATGAATTCACTGTTCCTCCCCTTTACAGGTAGGTAGCCATGTTGGTCTGCTGTAGTCAAAACAAAATAAAAAGAATCCTTCCAGTAGCACCTTAGAGACCAACTAAGTTTGTTATTGGTATGAGCTTTCGTGTTCATGCACACTTCTTCAGATACATTGAAACAGAAGTCACCAGACCCTTATATATAGTGAGAGGGTGGGGAGGGGTATTACTCAGAAGGGGGGTGGGAATGGGTGATTGGCTGATAGGTGTGGTAAACCTGTTGACGACTGTTAACAACTGCAATTCGTCTTAGAGGAAAAAGCAAGGGGTGAGATGGCTAAAAATAGCTTTACCATGTATAATGAGATAAGAATCCAATGTCTCTATTCAGATCAGGTCTCTCCATGGTTTTAAGTTTGGTAATAAGTTGCAATTCAGCAACTTCTCTTTCCAGTCTATTTCTAAAATTCTTTTGTAATCTGACAGCTATTTTGAGATCTTGTATAGAATGTCCTGGGAGATTGAAGTGTTCTCCTACTGGTTTCTCTGTCTTGTGATTCCTGATGTCAGATTCCTGATGTCCCTTCCCTGTTCAACATTAACCATGGTGCAGTGTTGTGTCTGTGCTATGCTGGTCTGCCTTCAGAGACTAATGGAATTCTTGGGAGATTGTCCCACTGATGTCACCATGATGTCAGGTGACCAAACTTTAAAGGAAAGACTGGGGGTGGGAAAAAGCTCTTGAGTGGAACCAATCCTAGTGGGTCTTGCATTTAGTGAAATTTTTAAAAGGAGTTTAACACAAACTGCCACCTGCCAAGGAACTAGCAGGAGCACACTATAATGCTCCCAATTGTTGCTTTGCAGCCATGTATTTACTTGCCCCACAACTGATATCAAATCTTTGGGTGTCAAGGGAGTCAAAGGCTACAGGACTGCAGAGAGAATGAATTCTTCACATCCGTCTTCACAGTGAAGGATGTAGGAAAGATCCCTCTGCCTGAGCTAACTTTCTTAGGAAAAGTATGAGGAACTGAAGCAAATAGTCATGACAGAAGATGAGGTTCAAGGCATTATTGACAAATTTAAAACTGGAAAAAATTACTGGATCCCTCGAAGAGTTCTTAATTAACTGAAATGTAAAATTGCTGAAATTTTAACAAAAATATGTAACTTGTCCCTAAGGTCACCCTCCATACCTGAGGACTGCAAAATGGTTAATTTAACACATTTTTTTAGAAAAATGATCCAGGGAGAATTGAGATAATTACAGCCTGATTATATTAATGTATGTTGGAAAGCAATATTAAAGATACCAACTGCAATTTGAATCTTAGGGACAAATTCAGATACCCTTTTCCCAAGTGCCCCCAACAAATGAGGTGCAATAGATTGTATGGAAGAGAAAGCCTTTTTAGTGGTGGCACCCCAGAGTTTTCATTATAGTTGTAAGCCATCCCAATATCTCTGTTATATAGTGTCCTATAAATACTGTAAATAAATATTCATCCAGCCTTTAAACAAACAACATAACATAACATAACATAAAACATAAAACATAAAACATAAAACATAAAACATAAAACATAAAACATAAAACATAAAACATAAAACATAAAACATAAAACATAACATAACATAACATAACATAACATAACATAACATAACATAACATAACATAACATAACATAACATAACGATGGTCAACATTTAACCAGAATTTGAAAAACTGAAATAATCTCTCCCTCCTCCCATAAAAATTTCTCCCTCCCTTCCCTTTTCCATGTTAGCTATACAGGCAACAACCAATTTACACATGGCAAAAACAGTCCTAAAAGAGCCCAGAAAGGGCAAAAAAAGGTCCAAAAGCAGCACCTGGCAATCCCACAAGCCTTACACTGACCATTGAGGCCTATGGAGAGTTGGAATTTGAGCATGGGGGTTTGGAGGGAGCGAACAATTGTTGTGAAGTTCAGTGGAGTTTGGTGTCTGGTAATACTGCTGGGGGTTTTTTAAGGGGTTTCCAAGGGCTTCCTGAGGTGTAGAGGGTGTTTGCAAGCTTTTCCAATGGTGTTTGAAATATACACCATTTCATTTAAATGTGAGGTGCTTCTGAATGTAACCCCTGTGCAAATAGGGAGTTGCCCGTACTATGCTGTACTATGGAAAAGGGGATGGAAAATTTGCATGGGGGAGGGAGGAATAAGAGAGTGAAGCATTAACCCTCTGAATGCTCCTAATCTTTTAATCATGAATAAGAAAAAATATATATATTTTGCATTTGGCCTCAGTTGCAGCTGTATGACTATATTTCAAGCCACTCAGTGATTGCCCAAATAAAAACTGCATTAACGTAATTTCCCAACAATATGCAGATAAGGCGGGTCCGGTTCTCCAAGGTAGCCTATGAGAGACTTAAGGAACAGGGATAGCAAAACCTTCTCTGCCTTCCTGCTCAGTGCCACTGAAGTAGTAGGGGGCAACTACTATTTGCCCTCAATGCTTTCATTTCTGTTCTGCAACATAAAGTCCCTATGCCATCCGCCACAGCATTCTGAATTACAGCAGTAATTTTAACACTAATAAAGAAATCAAAGTGACAGAAAAGTGTAATTTTCTACTATGCATTATTTTTGCAGTTTAATACTATTACTAAGGAATTGCTATCTTGACATGAAGGCATTTTTAAACAGTGTGGTTATTTGGTCTAATCCGCCTCCCGCCCCAACACTTTACTATAATCAATAAGCAAAGCAGCAAACAGTAAAAATGCAGCAGGGCTATATTCAGACTTATATCTTTATCCCACTGTTTCTCCAAATGCACTCCTTTCACAAAATTTTCCAGCAAATGTGCATTTTAGGATAGTGATATATTATCTTTTCCATCTTGATAACCAAGTGGCAATAACATTCCCAGACCTAATACCTTGCCCAGCGCAATGCCTCATCGTTATGGCTATAGAATATTTGCAAGCCAGTCCATGGGAAAACTGTTGCTATGATAAAATCAGACTAAGTTATCTCCTTTCAGACTCTAGGTTAATAATTCCTTTTTGGCACGGAGCGGCTTCTTTGCCCAAGCTGAAAAAACAAAAAGGAGCTGCAAGTTGTAGTTTAAAAGAATGAAAGCAAGCATTGGAACAAGCGACCTAAGATGAGCAGGACTGGAAAATGTAAAAAAAAAAAAAAAAAAAAGGAAAGCCCTTCATTGAAGCAATGTACTGGATATGGTGGGGAGGAGCGATTAGTAGTAGCATTTTTTCTAAGAGTTCTGCCTTGCCCACAATAAACTTAACACATTCCTAGAATATGGTTTGGAGATTTTTGTTACATGTCTTGTTACCTCCTATCACAGCCTGCATCCCCAATTAGGATTCTGAAGTATACATAATTATAAAAAGTTAAAATGGTTCTCCTTCCTCCCTAATTCTCGTGTTTGAATGCTGCTGTTTCAGCAACATTGCAAATATTAACATTAACTGACTAGTGTTCTGTGTTCAATTAAAACTAGGTGTTCACAAATTTGAAGCATGCTATTTTGAAAATCAATGTAAATTTTCATCCTGCTTAATCAAAACTTCTTTTGCTCTACAAAGCAAAAATAAGGCAACAATTTTCTTCATGGGCTTTGCATTTGGAGTGTGTAAATAGTCAAAATTATGTTGATACAAAATACATTTATGGCGTTTTTAGAAACATCACAATGCTTTCTTACTCCTCTTTTCAGCTTTATGAATTACTTTTACTGTTTGAGTGAAACCTTTTCTGTCTCCTGACTGCATATTATCAAAGAGACACTTTGTGCCTCTCATTTGCATTACAAAAGCAGGGCATGGTGTAGTCTAAGAACATAGCTTGAATTTATAGTAGTCGAGTCCTTGCATCCCCACACATGCTGGAATCAAAAAGAACAACTGGAGCAACTGCAGTCGCAAAGTAGCCAAAAATGTTTGGAACACTGTAAGTGAAGTCACAAGATTTCAGCCTGCTTTCTTAATTTTCAATTAGCATCATTTCATGAGAAAAACCTATAAAGAAAAAGGCAGTTGAAACCACAGCTTGCTGTTCTCCCCCCTGAGCCTGACCCCCACCCACACAAGCCAGTATACTGAAAGGCCTGCAAGATGCACATTATATTATGCTGTGATCCTGGCCATGTAGATCAAAGACGATCCATTAAGAAGATGTGTAATTAATTCCGTTCTCCATCCAGGAGAAAGTTATTTATTTTATTTATATCCTTGCTGTCTCGTGCCAAAGAAACCAAAGTGTCTAACATTTCAAAACCAGTAAATAACTATGAAATTTCAAAGCAATAAACAGACAGACAAATGGACAACAACAGAAATAGAGGCTGGGGTGACATATGCAACCAAATTCAGCCCCAACAAGGCAATCCACTCAGCAGGCAGATCAGTAGGCACAGCCCCACTGCAGCAGCAAGAGGGTGAAGCCAAACAAATGGTCAGCTGTCAGGCTTTAGCCAAGCATCTAAAAACACTCTGTGTTGATAGCAAGCAGCCCTCCTTAAGTGAGTGCATTCCATGAAGTAGGCACCAGCAGCATACCAAAAGGACGCTGCTCCATGGCCAGTGTGCACACACATGCCAGACTCCAGTACCATACCCATAGCAGGGAGTGATCCCTGATGGAATATTGTTGCTTTCAAGAGACAAAGGAATGCAGCAATGAATTGACATCTTCCTTTCAGCTTGCTAATCAGAACAACAGAATCTCTCATGCGATGCCTCCAGCAAGAGGATGCACTGAGTGGGGTAGAGTAGAGCCAGTAAACTCAAAAGTTGAGCTCACATAGTCTTGCAGAAACCTACTTCTATTATAAACCACATAAACACGTCCAGTGAGTCAAAGACATTTCTACAACCATTTTCATTCAAGTCGCTTCATAAGAACACAATAAGAGCCCTGCTGGATCCAGCCAAAGACCCATGTAGTCCAGCATCCTGTTAGACTCTCAGTATCCAACCATTTGGGGGACGCGGGTGGCGCTGTGGGTTAAACCACAGAGCCTAGGACTTGCCGATCAGAAGGTCGGCGGTTCGAATCCCTGCGACGGGGTGAGCTTCCGTTGCTCGGTCCCTGCTCCTGCCAACCTAGCAGTTCGAAAGCAGGCCAAAGTGCAAGTAGATAAATAGGTACCACTCCGGCAGGAAGGTAAATGGCGTTTCCGTGCGCTGCTCTGGTTCGCCAGAAGCAGCTTAGTCATGCTGGCCACATGACCTGGAAGCTGTATGCCGGCTCCCTCGGCCAATAAAGCGAGATGAGCGCCACAACCCCAGAGTCGGCCACGACTGGACCTCCCTTTACCTTTACCCAACCAGATGCCCATTGGAAGCCTGCAAACAGAACCTGAGTGCAACAGCACTCTCCCCACTTGTGATTCCCAGCAAGGGGCATTTATTCAGAGGCACCCCCTCCAACAGTGGGGGCAGAACATGGCCACTGTGGGTAGTCAGGCAACAAATGTATTGGACTAGCCCTGAATTGCAGCAGGTATCATTCTTGAAAAACATAGTATCATTTGTGAAAATTAGCTCAGCTGATCTCATGAAGATGGTAGAAAATACTGCCTTGAATCTCCCTAACTATTGTTGTTGTTGTTGTTGTTGTTGTTGTTGTTGTTGTTGTTGTTGTTTGACAGACTAGCTTGCTAGCTGTGTATATAGAGGGGGAAAGACAAAGGACGATGAATGAAAGAAGAACTTCTCTGCACCCAACATTTTGTCTCTGACTGTAAAGTGTAGTCCATGAGAAAAAACTTAAAGAGGGCCGCTTTTGCCCTAAGACTGCAATCTGTATCACGTTACAAACTGGTTTATTATGCGATTGCTTTAATCATCTGAACAGTTTCAGATGATCTGAAATCAAGATGGAACCTTTTCAGTTACTACAACTGACATTGTATCAAGCCCCCATGTGTTGAAACCTGATTGGCATTTTCCTGTGCTATGTGACTTGTGAAGTACCGTACTTTTCGCACCATAGGACACACTTTTTGCGTGTCCTAAGGGGAAAAGTCTGTGTGTCCTATGGAGCGAATGCAGGGGGGAGGCAGGCAGGAAAAGCCCCCAAGAGCCCCACACAAGCTTCATGCGGCTCTTGCAGGCTTTTCCCCAGGAGGGAGAAGGGACTGACACCGCCAGTCAGTCCCTTCTCCCTCCTCTAGAAAAGCCTTGCGCAACCTCTCCAGCTGCGGGAGGCCCCTGCTCGCTGCCCTGGCTTCCTCTTTAGCCTTGCGCGCCCCTCCAGCCAGGGTGGGGGGGAGGCTGCGCAAGGCTAAAGAGGAAGCCAGGGCAGCGAGCGTGATCCATCCTGTTCGCTGCCAGATCGCTCGCTGCCCTGGCTTCCTATTTAGCCTTCCTCTTTAGCCTTGTGCGCCCCTCCAGCCTGTCTGTTGCTCTTTGGGGCTGGGGGGGGGGAATAATATTTTTTTCCTTGATTTCCCCCTCTAAAAACTAGGTGCGTCCTGTGGTCCGGTGCGTCCAATAGAGCGAAAAATACAGTATTTGAAAAGCATTTAACTACCTAAGCATTAAGTGACATACCATATTTTGTTAATCCAGTATCACAGTAATTGCACTACATATTAGATTTAACATTTTATTATATAATACAGCTCAGTGATGAACCTTCCCTTTCTGAGATTCAAGTTTTATGACGCTTTACTAATAACAAGGAATCCAAGGGTTTCCAGTGGAATAGTCTGTACATAAAGTATATTAGTCTGGTGCATTGGAGAAGTGCACCTAAAGGACATGAGAAATTATATTTGTATCGTAGTACAAAAATAGAGATTATATGCAAGAGACTAGCAATCGTGTTACTGATCTTCCAGTCCAATTAAACCTGCTATTAAAATGAGTTTAAACTGAGTGTTTAATTAAACCAAGTTTTTTCAAAAGAAAGCTACCTTGGGACCTTGAAAGATATTAATAAAAATATACAGAAGGAAACTGTCCTTCCCCAAACTAAAACTGAAGAGGCCCTTAACTGCTATAAAAGTAAAAATTCACAGAGCAACTTAATTCCATAAAAGCATCTGTACTGGTTTTAGTCAAAGTCTGAGACAGATTTGTTGAGGCAAATATTTCATAACTGAAGTCTAGTTCTTTGCTAATACTACAATGTTTTATCTCATTTAAACAGTTTTTAAGCAGGTAGTCTAGGATATGCATCACCATCTTTGGTAAAATAAAAGCAGCATGGGCCATAGCCCTCCCTTTTCACTAGCTTCTGTTTATTTTTCTCTGCTTTCCGTCCAACTCTATTCTTTGCTGAGTATTTCAAGTTTCCTTCTTGGGTAACAAGCTCTTGGGCATGCCTCATTGGGCAACAAGATTACAGGAACCTAAGGATAAGGGTGTGCACTCAGTTCAACTGGTTTATGTGCAGAAAATACAATCACAGGCTTAAAAAGGAAACATGGATGGCATAAAGAAGAAGAGTTTGGATTCGATATCCCGCTTTATCACTACCCGAAGGAGTCTCAAAGCGGCTAATATTCTCCTTTCCCTTCCTCCCCCACAACAAACACTCTGTGAGGTGAGTGGGGCTGAGAGATTTCAAAGAAGTATGAAATCCAATATGGACACATTCTCCAATTCATTAGTTTCCTCCTTCCTTGTGACGGACAAACGCAAGTTTCTGACATCAGAACCGCTTCGTTTCTTCCAACATGGATGGATTACGTAATGCATTATGTGTGGGACTGCCCTTAAAGATGACCTGGAAGCCCCAGCTACAGCAGAACTCAGTTGCTAGAGTTTTGACTTGTATACACAGAGTTGTTCATATTACACCTCTCTTGAAAGATCTGCAGTAGCTACCTTCTCATCTTCAAAGCCCATTTGGCTTGGGATCTAAATATCTAAAAGAACGCCTCTCCCCCAAATCATCCTGTTCATATCTGAAGAGCTACAGCAAGCCTGGCCATGAAGCTGCCTCTCAGCCTGCTCTACCTCACGGAGTTGTAGTAGGGATTAGTTGAGGAGGGGGAGAACCAGTTTGAGCTCCTTGGGAAAAAAGAGGCGATAGAAACATAATAAATAAAACAATTAGTAAATGAACAGCGAAGACAGGTCCATCAGGGCAAACACCCCCTCCAACCTTAGCCTGCCCTCAGTGTGCTACCACTTGCTTGCCCTTCTACTTAACAACAAGTCCAGGCTGGAATGCCAACTTGGCCCTGCAATGGTGGGTGCCCGGGGCCATGGGTGCCATGCAGTGTGCATGGCCCTGGCACCGAAATTTGTGGGTGCCTGGCCCATTCATGGGGAATTTTGTGGGTGCTCAGGCACCCTGGGCCACAGGGAGTTGGCACCTATGAGTCCAGGGAATGGAAGTGCATGCCATTTGCTTCTTTCTTCATTTCAGAAGTATTCCTTAGAATAGCTCAGTCAGTAGAGCATAAGACGCTTAATCTCAGGGTCATGCGTTCAAGCCCCAAATTGGGCAAAAGATTGCTGCATTGCAGGGGGTTCAACTAGATGACCCTCATGGTCCCTTCCAACTCTACAATTCTAAGATTTTGTGACTCTATGAACTCAACAGGGATGAGGATGGGAACCAACCAGAACTAGTTGGCTCTGCCTAGCACTGGCTCTGGCTCCTGTTGGTCTTCCTGCCTTCTGAGCCACTAGTCCCAATGGGCATCAGACACCACTGGAGATACATTATGCTGCTACAATGGAGACAGCATTTTCTGCAGTAGCACCCTGAATTCTGGAATTTCTTCCCTCAAAAGGCAACTTTTCAGTGCCAGGTGAAGGTTTTCCTATTTAACTAGGCATTTTGGGTGATTTTGCTTGTTCTGCTTTGGTCTTTAGTTGTTTCAGTTTAAATTTGTTTTTGTCTTATTGCATATTGCATATTGTTATGTTTTGTTGTTTGCTTTAAATGATATTTAGTACACAATTTTTTTCACACTGCTCTGGAATCTTTTGATGAAAGGCGGTTAATAAATATGTTAAATAAGCAAAGTAAATACACATGGGGGGGGGGGAACATTGGTCTGTATCCAGTAGAAGCTTTGCTTTAGAGGGAAGTGCATTTGCTAATGCAAATTGGGGTAGCTGATTTTTGCCATGTACCCACTTCCTGGTGCATGTGCCATAGGCAGAGGAATATTCTGGCACCATTTGAAATGTTAATAAATAAACACTTTTTCTGATTCTGACATATTTGTATTCTAGGAAAAATGATTTAAAGGCTCCTAAGTTTAGCTATGTAACAGTATAAAAAGGGTGAAGGAAGGAAGGAAGGAAGGAAGGAAGGAAGGAAGGAAGGAAGGAAGGAAGGAGCATGCAATTTTTTTTAGGAAAATCAGAAGAGGTTGAAGAATTTCAGGAGCTATTTTGAAACTTTTGTCTGCTGGCATCATTACAAACCCTCAAACAGTACAACTGCTCTGCCCACAATTAAATATTCACCACCTCTCTTTGATGAAGGGTAACATACATAAAACATCATTTAAAAAGAAAAAGAGAGAGTTAAATATCTAGCAACTTGGGGGGGGGGGGCGCAGAATCTTCCATCACAGAGAAAGCAGCAATCCTGTTCCCACTGTGCCCAAGGAATCTTGCTTGGAGCTGGAACACATTCTCTGGCGTTTATTTTCCCACTTAAATTACAGTGATGGTGTAGCCTCATCTCATTAGAGATCATTGTCCCCAGTAGACAGTTGTGTTTATGGGGGATTCTTGCTGTTCCACACCTGCTGCTCAGGTTGCTATGTGATAAAGACTGCATACAAACAGCAGTCTTGAGCTTGCTGGACTGCAACTGATGAGCCCAGGCTAATTCAGGGGTGATTATGTAGTTTACTGGACCACTAAACCTCTTTAAGCTTGTAATTACTGCCTATTTGAGTAAAGAACATTCAAAAGCAATTCACTGCATCATGCCTGCCACAGCTGGAAGCAGGCTGCCAGCAGTCTGCAGGGACATTAAAATCTATGGGGACAAGGATTCAAGCACAGCTAGTAGGCACTAACAGGAGCCAAGTGTACTCACATTCTTCCTCACCTTCTCTGACCAAGCATGCCATTAAAAGTGCAATGAAAACTATAGATAAGCAATAAAGATGAAAAATAATGGTGCATAATGGAAATAACTACTTTTTAATGAATCCCCCTCCCCCTGACAACAGCCTACAGGAGAATATTATCGTATTCTTATCCAGCAAAGTTATTTTTTAAAACACCCTTTTTTGAGGAATAAAGTCATAGGTGAAAGGAAGGATATGCTCAAGGAATGGAAGCACCTTGTATTAAAATGCATCTTCCCCAAATAGTGGACCTTGTTTTCATTGCAAGGTGAATGCAGTATAAACTCCTGCTTCGCCCTGCCCAACAATTTATCTATACAAATAACTTCCAAATGGACATTATGCTTGTGGAATTCATTTTCATATCATCAGCAGTACCCAAGCCCCTGATGTTTATTCACACTGTTTTCAGAGATTCACTGACTCACATCAAAGGCCGCTTCACACTTGAGCCAGGACAATTGTGTTTGCCAGAGCTATGCCAGTATTACTCTGGTGTTTCTTACAGGAAATATGTAAAAGGAAAACAAACTTCCTAAATGCTTAAGGTCACACACTTGGTACTTCTGATTGGCCACAGACCCTAGCTCTCAGTCCAAAGACACAAGTTTATCCTTCATACTTTATGTATTTCCTACAGCTTTAATATCATTGTTGCAAAATCTGTGAAGTAGCTCCAAGGACCACATTATACTAGCAGGGATGGATGCTTCACAAAGAGCTGCTGTACCCTTTACAGGCATGTAGGCCAAAGGAATTGCAAAAGGAAAAAAAATGGTAGTTTGTACAAAGTGATTTCTACCACCTGCCTCTAGCCACTCTGTGGGAACACAGAATGGAATACCATACCATATCATATCAATATTGCTTAAATAAGAACTGCAATCTCCCAGCATGTTGGTGCTTCAGTGAACATGGAAAGCATTCCATGTCAAACCAAAAGGGTTTTTTGTTAGTTGAATTGGGGAAGTACTAGTCTGTTCCCACGGTCTTAAACATTTCTTGATAATGATAATGGTATTCTTTGAAAAGGGTCAATAAAAGTGCCCCTCTTTCTTAGTGGAGACCGCCTTTTTAATAAGAGCTGTAACTGGGAGTCATGATACTCAGGAAAGGGAAAGCTGGGTTAAGTTCGATATGCACTCTGGTCTTTAGTAAAGATGATTTCAACAAGTTTTAAAGAACTATTGGAAGCAATGGGCAGAAATACTTGAGGAAGGAGTTCAAGATGGGCAGGAATTTTTTAAAAGTGAGATGCTGAAAAGCAAAACTGCAAACCATCCCAGTGAGCAAAGAAAATCGGAGGCACTTAAAGAAGCTGGAGGGATGCGGGTGGCGCTGTGGGTTAAACCACAGAGCCTAGCACTTGCCGATCAGAAGGTTGGCGGTTCGAATCCCCGCGACGGGGTGAGCTCCCGTTGCTCGGTCCCTGCTCCTGCCCACCTAGCAGTTCGAAAGTAGTCAAAGTGCAAGTAGATAAATAGGTACCGCTCCGGCGGAAAGGTAAACAGCGTTTCCGTGCAGTGCTCTGGTTCGCCAGAAGCGGCTTAGTCATGCTGGCCACATGAGCCGGAAGCTGTATGCCGGCTCCCTCGGCCAATAAAGCGAGATGAGCACCGCAACCCCAGAGTCGGTCACGACTGGACCTAATGGGCCCTTTACCTTTAAAGAAGCTGGAATGGAGGAACAAGCGGGTCTCAAACTCAGATTTAAAGCAGCATAAATACGAAGTTGGAGGCATAAACCACCAAGGCCAGAAGAGCAGCCAGAGCTTGGAAAGTGCCAGGAGGGCTAAAGCACAGAATAAACCCAAGAGCTCCCACAAGATGTGAAAAACGAAAAGGGTTTGGTTTCTTAAAGAGCAAGATGAAGAACAAGGAGTGGTACGTTTGCTGCATAGAGGATAGAGAAATGTTAAGGTGTGAGAGAAGACATAACTGCTAGACTCTTGCTATGGCTCAGCCTTTTCCTACAAGTGTAATTGTGTTTGACCTGGCAAAAAAGTAGACCAAATGATGAAGGGAGGGAGTTATAAGCCACGTTAGGTAAAGTGATGGTATGGGAACACCCAGACACTCTAAAACGTCTTCCGAGTCTCACAAATTGCATACTAGGACACTAAATGAATTTACAGAAGCAATCTCAGAGCTTCTGTCTAGATTTTTTCAAAGATTCTTGGAGAACAGGTGGTGATATGAGGCTGAAGACAGAGAAATGTTCCCACCTTCAAAGAAAGGGGGTTCTAGACAAATATTGACCAGTCGGCTGAACACCAATATGCCGAAAGGCGAACCTAGGGTCCCTGTGCCCTTGGCAAGGAGTTGTATCAGCGCCCCCTTGAAAAAATCACTTTACTGCAATATCCACATTAGAGATTAGAACATTTTATGCAATCCAAGAACTTGAAGCATCCAGAGTAAGGGTGAGGCAGGAAGAAATGCAGGTCTTTGTACTGTAGTGCAAGAAAGACTGGAAGCTTCTCCCGCATTTGATCTCACCATGACAGCAATGGTGCCACACTCATGTACATCACACACTCCACAGTCTTCGGCCATAGTCTTTGGCCGCCTTGCCATTTCTCCTACTGCTCAGATTCCAACTCTTGTCTAAACTCACAACCTTACACAGGTAACTTCAGACAGATTTCTGGGGCGATTTTTGAGACCCTCACTGGACGTGTGGCTCTGTGGAAAGATTTAGAACATCTGAAAGCAACCCTGTATTGGGAATTTTTTAATGTCAATGTTTCACAATTTCTTATGTGCTGTAAGCAACCCAGAGTGGCTGGGGAAACCCAATCAGATGGGTGGGGTATAAATAATAAAATTATTATTATTATTACTATTATTTAGAACAAATAATTAAACAGCCCTTCTGTGAGCATAGAGGGGGGAAACCATGTGATTGCGAAGAGTCAGCCTTGGTTTCTCAATAGGAAGTCATACCAGACTAAACTTATTCCTCTTTCTTGACAGAATTATTCTCCTGGTAGGTCAGAAGAAAAATTATTTAGGATAATTTAATTAGAACTTCATTTTAGTAAAAGCTGTTCAGACTCTGGAACAGGCTGCCTCATAAGTTGGCAAGTTGAGGTTTTTAAACAGAGGCTGGATGGCAACTTATCAGGCACTCTGTAGTAGTGTGTTTCCTACACTGGCAGGAGGTTGAAGTTACTCTGAGTTACTTTCCAGCTTCTTTATTCAGTGACTACTCTGGCAGTAGCAGGAAAGGGAAATGATGTGGTCATGCCTAGAGAGCACTCCTTAGGCCTTTTTGCAAGGAACTGCAGATGAGAGCAAAACTAGACACAATGTTAAATGTGTTACTACCTTTAATGTGTACGTTAAAAATAGAAATTGCTGCTGCTCTCTATGGCCATACTACCCTGAACACACCTGATCTCATCTGATCTCGGAAGCTAAGGAGGGTCATGCTTGGTTAGTACTTGGATGGGGGAAAATAGCTGCTACTATTATTAGGGAGTAGTGGGGAGAGAATGGTTCAGCTCCCCCTTCCCACCCATTGCAGCAGCGATTTCTCCTCCCACCTTTAAGAATTTTTTTAAAACCCATTTAAAGTCATGTGTAGTTTTGGTCCAAGGGTCTACAACATCTGGGAAATTGGATTCTTTTCCCAGATCCGCATGCAGTTTCATCAGTTTTCCAATCCTCATATTAACTGCTGTGGAACAATGCCCAATAATTAATGTAACTAATAGTTGATCAACACTTAAAGTATATATATTTCAAACTTGTGCTGACTCATTTTGATCAACAAAATTGGTATGTAAAAAGATGGGTTGTAGGATAAGTGTTGCCTTGCATCCAGATAGCTAAAACATACATTAGCATTATTATTTTTCAAAGTGCTCTGTAGCTATAACCCTGAGGTTACAATTCTATATTCCAGGAGAGTGGAACCTCAAGCTCAAGGTCCAAATGCAGCCCTCCAAGCATCTCTATCTGGCCCAAAGCACGTCCTCTTTTCCCAAGCCACACCCCTCGCCAGTCTTGCTTACACCCTCCTTGAGTGTTTTTGCCTCTCTGGAATTTGTTCTTGAACTCTGATGTCTCTTTGCTTATCTGGATGGAGGAGAAAGAGGGTGTGTGTGTGTGTGTGTGTGTGTGTGTGTGTGTGTGTGTAGAAACTACTCTATTGTGCAAAGGTTCAAATTTACATTTGTTGCTCCACCCACTTTTGCATCTGGCAATGCCCATCTCTGGCCCACTGGCCCACTGAAGGGTGCCTAGATGTGACTGTAGCCCTTGGGCTAGAAAACATTCCCTACCCCTGTTGTGCCCTTAAAGCAGAGATTTAAGTCCCACTGAACTTTATGTTGATGTTAGACAACTCAACACTGTTTTCATAAAGACATGTGGAAGCAAGTCCTATTGACTTCCGCGGAATTTGTGTTTGGAATCTGAATGCAAGTTTAAAATAAGGATGAGTTACAGGACTTCTTTGGTGCTGAAGGCACCAGAAATAAAAATTTGCTGTGAAGTTCTAAGGGATAGACCCAAACACCTCATTTACTTGGAATGCTTCACTGGGACTTTTCACAGTGCACTGCTCTCTGCTATTTGGCTTAGACAAATTAAATTTAAGCCCACAAACACACCCCTTTATATTTAGCAGAGCTCCCCATAGAGGTTGGTATTCAGTGGGACACCTTGAGGTATGTGAAGCACATTCCTAAAGTGAAACGGAATCATTTCTGAGTAAATGCATTGATAGTCATCTCATTTGAAGCTGTTTCACTGCACTTACAAGACAAAAGAAGCTATACCTCATGCACATACAGGCAGTCTTTTCAACCGTTTGGGGAAGGTAACTGGAGAATCTGCAAACAAAAGGCAAAAAAAGTATACCCTATCCCAAATGGCTTGCAGTAAGGGAGAAAAGGCATATATAAGCCTAGGCAAGTTCCAATTTAAAAGAGAGAGACAGAGAGGGGACAAATCAATGGATTTTGAAGGGAAAGCATTTAGACATAATGTAGCTTTCAGCACATTTATGATATGATGGCCATTAAAAATGCATGAAGATAAAAACACATAATCAATTAATTTAGTTGGTCAATACTAGGCTGAAAAGGGGCCTGTGCTGCCTTTTTCTTTTGGATAGCACTTCACTTTTCATTTACAAAGACCTAAATGAATGTATTTACAGACTAAAGTATCTGTACTAACAAGTCTCAAAATAAAAAGGACCAGGAACTTTTGGGCTTGTTCCTTGCATAGCTCCAATTAAACAAAAATGGAAACTTGTATCATTTTGATGATGCCAACTGATGAACAGTGTATATGCATTTTATAAAAATTACTCTCTCACACACACTGCTTCATGAGTTATTTGAATAACAAAGAACAAACCAGAATATTGCAGAGGAAAGCCTATATGACTGCAGTGCTACTGGGTTTTATTGTTTTTAAAAAATCTGTGATGTTAACCAAAATGTGATAATGGATGTTCTCAGGGGCCCCATATATAAACAATTTTATAGGGCAAAATTTTTTACAGGGCAAAGTGGCAAACCTATACCTGTGTAATTACCAATGTCCTGTTTAAAGTATGTAATATGGAGACTTGCCAGAGGCTTTTGTAATTGTTCCCAGGCTGTTCTTCATTTCTCTGAAGGGTACGTCTTCAGCAAGAGCAACAGCAGAAATCTGATAAGGTGGTACTGGATTTAGTAATTAAAGATGTTTTAGAAATTATACTAAAAATAACTGCTGGTGTAATTTTGAGAGGAAAGATTGTGACGAGTACATAACTATAATTTGCAAACAATGGCCTGCCCCTGGAGTAGCTGATTGGCAGTTTGGGTAATTGATTAAAAAAAAAAGTTCACTGCAAGAATGCAACTTCTATTTTAGGTTTTTTGTGCATGTCAGCCCTCAGCAATGCCTTCTTGATACATAATCACTGGAATGCATAACTTCTATCTAGGCACTGGAATTCCAGGAGAGTACATCCATCTTCAGAAAATATGGTATGAAACATGTACCTTAAAAAAAGTATACATTGTTCATATCATGGTGCTATAAATGATTGAAATGATATATATTTTGCAAGCCAGGATTTTGGTTCTTTATACATTAAAAAACAAACAAAAAACCAGCACATGATAAATGCTTCATAGAAGGTATCTTAGCCCAAGATGGCAGCTGATGATTAATGGCTGTATCATTTTTGGCTCTACTGCAGTGAGGCCTCAGGTCTGATGTGACAAACATACCCTTCGTCTGCAGCCAATCAGAAGATGTAAGCACATAGGCCCTGTCAGGTTGACATATCATTCCTACGACAATGTCAACGAGTATTAATGTTCAATTATCTGTCCTAGAAATAACCCTCGCCTTTATGCATTGTGTAACTGAGCACGTGGCACAGCGGTAATCCAAGGGACAAGGGCAGCAATGCCCGCAATAACCTAGTAGCTGTGAGTTGGCCTTCCAACATTGTGATGACACTGCCTTGCAGTACTGAATGGGGCATTTTTTAATTTCATTTTTAATCGATGTTTGAAGAACCTCAAAGACTTTCCTCCCCCCCCCCCCCCGCCCAAATGCTGGCATGCCAGTAGCTTTTACAAGCTCATGAAGCATTTTCAAAATACTATGTTCAGGCTCACGATTATGCAACCCTATAGTGCTATAAACCATCCATTATTTTGCAGTAAGTTTTTTATTTTCTATGCTCAGGTGTGTATCATTTACCATCAAATAAAAACGACAAGAGCACCCTTTTCTTCTAGTGTTGCATCAAGATCAATTCAACTCCGCCCAGTAAACCTAAAGAAATGTGTCCATGTGAAACATTATCACTTACATTGCTAAAGTGTGTGTGTGTGTGTGTGTGTGTGTGTGTGTGTGTGTGTGTAGTGGAAAGATTTTTAGCAGAGCAATAATTTGAGAAACATACCTGAGTGCATTACACCTGACATCTTTTACTGCTCTTCAAATATTAAAATTATTGATTCTGGTAACTCCACACCAAATGCAAATTTAGTTCCTAGATCAAAAGGCCTGGCAACACATGCTTTAAGTCTCTCAAATCAAGCTAGTGTCAGAACAGTTTTGATGCACAGAGGTTGCAGAATGCAGTGATTTTTGTTACTATAGCACTACTGCCTTTAACTAACATTTCAGAAGTTATCACTTGCAAGTCTTCTAATACAACTAGCAATGAGGAGCAGCGAGAAAAGAGAACTGTGGGATAATGTGCCAGTTCTGAGATAAAGCCTTCCGCATAAGCTGTTTGTTTAGACAATCACCCAACCACAGTACATGTTTAAAGAATCCAGGTGCATGCCTCTCTATACATTCTTCCTACTTCAATTCCCACCCGTTTCTATAGAAACAAAAACCTTCTGTTTTCAAAAACCACCAATTGTAAAAAGGATAAAAATGTTTTCTAAAAGGTCAGTTTAAGAACTTCATTCAAAGCGCAATCACTATTGATTTAAATAGAACCTCTCCTCCCATGTATGTTCTCAGCCTTTGGGTATAATGTACTCCCTATTTATTTTGCTACATAGCCATATTTACTTCAACTGGTCTACGGAAGTGTAATTGGTGAGTTACTCAAATCTTTAATTTTCAAGGCACACTGGAAATATTTCTTTTCTGCCAGAAAGGATAAAACTTCTTTCTATTAAATATACAATGTGCATCAATGTAAATAACATTATAACAGCATCTCATATTCATAGTAAAGTTGTTGCCTTTCAAATAAAAGACTTCTACTTCAAATGCTGAAAGACACACACACACACACACACACACACACACACACACACACACACACACACAATATCACTCACTGGTCTAGAACTACAGCCCAGTTCTACAGAATTGTTAAGATTGAAACAGGAAGACTCCCTAATTAAATATAGCTTACATTGATAATAATGTGTTTTAGTCAATATATCTTACACTGATAATGTGCTTTAGTCAATTAATAATTTCATTGATGGATTAAATCTGCATAAATTTACACACACAAAAGAGTCTCTAAGGGAAAGAATGCACATTTTGCTTTTACATTACACATGTATGTATTGCAGCAGGCATCATCTTAGAAAAAGCTTTCCTTTTTCTCTTACACAGGAGAGAATTTGCATAAATACTTGTATTACAAATAAATGTAAAAAGAAAGAAAGCTGCTAACCGATCAATTGGGACACATTTTAGTTGATTAAAAATGTTTTGGATGTATTTATCTAAGATTCTAACCCATTAATTGGATAAATGTTGCAGCTGTATCAAAATGGAAATTCATTGCCACTTAGAAAAGAAGCCGGTTTAGTTACTTTCTAAAACTGCAATGGAAGTTTCTAAATAGAAGCTTAGTAAATCACCTGGGTTTTTTCTTTTCTTATTCAAGGCCAAAGTAACTTGCTTGAATGTATTCAAAATCAATTTTTCCACTCTTTTCCTCTGATAATTCACCCTACCGTTTACCCAATCATTTTATGTAGGTGGAAGTGATGAATGTTGCTGAGTGCCAGTGGATTTTGGTCCAAGATGAATACCCCCAAGGAGCAACTTGCACAGAGTCTCAGACTCCTGTCAGCCAAGTAATTGATGATGTTTTCACTGTGAGGGATGGGACTGGGACACATTAGGGTTGAATGGGGGGATGTAAACTGAGTGGATTGACTCAGCAGCTAAAGTCATTTATCCTTTGTTTCTAATAAGCACAAGCTTATTATGGCCAAATGTTCTCTACCAGCACAGGAAAATAATATCAATCAATTTTGTGGGAAAATATAATGCCCAAAATGAGAGAAGGAGAGAACAAAACACAGAACATTTTAGTCAACACACCATTCTGTCTGAAGTGCCATTTGCCTCTCCACTGAACAAGAGGCTGTGAAACTGCAAACGTTGAAGCAGCAGGGATGGAAGGCGTACAACACAAAGCTATATATAGATATAAAGCTGACAAAAAAAAATTAAAACTTGTTTTCACATGTATCATGGTTTTGTATAACCTCGATGACTATGGAAAAACACGCCTTGTGTTTCAAATGTAGAATTAGTACTATTGCGTCTTTTAAAAATCTACTCTCTTTATGGGAAATTTGAAAGTTAAAACAGACTCCCTGCTTAGTCACTGACAGAATGTCTTGTGTGTGTTGCCATGGATGACTAGCGAGTTGACAATATGGGAACCCAGCAAAAAAACGGTGACTGGCTAATGGCTTCTGGATGCCCAATGACCTTTGAACCTTAATGGTACGGACAAAAACAAATGACCTAGTCTGTGAGGCTCCTACAAACATGTGCATTTTAAGAGTTCAGTTGTCAATTAAACACTGATTAATGTCCTTGCTCATTTGTGGTATCTAAAACAAAATGAAAACTGGCTAGCTCTCTTTAATATTCAAACTAACGTAACACACTGAAAAAGTCACGGACATAAGAAAAATGCTGTTTGGTAAACAAACACCTTTTAGTTATTTTATGATACACTATACACACACACACACACACACACACACACACACACACACAATAGCACATAAATAACCCCAATACTGTAATTTTCTAACAGATGCAAAGGTGTTAACAGTGCAGCTAAGTTAGAAGCAAATAGCCCCATGTATCCAAAATTATTATTTCTATTTATTAGGTATTTTGGTGCTATTCAGATACAAAGGGCTATCTGCTACAGCACAGGGAACTTCCATGATAACTTTCATCACTGTTTATTGTCACCATAGCAATGAAAGTACATGTGGGAAATGACAAGATTCTGTCATCACTCAGATTCACATTACATAGTTTAGGCCTGACAGTTTTCAGGATGATTCTCTCATCCAACCTGAATATTGTACACAAATATACTCTAAATGAACCCCAAAATAATTAACTGCCCTTTTTGCAATTTCATCATTTTACAGGAGCTACCAGTTGGAGGATGTTGTTGTTTGAGGCAATTAATTTTTTAAATTTTAATTCAAAATCTTCTAAAGACTCATATATGCAATAGACAATTTACTATTTATACTACTATTTAGCATTTGATTTCATTACCAGCGGATTAATTATTTCATATATCCTTTTCGCCACTTCTGTCAAAAATCGACTCTCAACTAAAACCTTGACAAAAAGTACTAATTAAAATACAATTGACATTAAATTCTGACTTCATCAACAACCAAGGTGAGAAGTATGCACTAACTGCTTCTAGCACCATCCAGTGCAACTAACCAGTTCACTTATGCAAACTTTTCTTTTCCTTCCTCAGGATGATTTCCCCCATAGATGTGGCTGGATAGGATATAGAGAAGCATGAGGATCTGTTGGGCTGTACACAGAATACAGACAGCACAGGTTTTCACGATCATGACAATTTGTTACTGAATGAAATACCGTTGCTGTATTCACCCACAGTCTGATCAACACCAGGCATGTTGCACAAAAGAAAGTGTTGATCCTGGGTTTGATGTGAACCAGTCCCTAATTCTGTGATCACTGATACCTTGGTAATTTGATTCAAAGTAACTTAGATATGAAATGTACTACCCCTACCCTCATGCAACAAAATGAGATGGTAAACGTATGTCTGGACTTCAGACCAGAAAAAAAAGCATATACAAGACTAAATGTCTGGAAGAAAAATTCTAGCCAACTGTTCTCCCCAACATGGAGTACTACTTTCTATATGCTGACATTATTTTTTAATATCAGGGAAGTCAATAATGTGACCCCTCATTTGCAGTCTAAAGTAATATATTTTGAACAGGTTTATCTACTGTCTGTAAGTCCTAGGACTTCCATAGGGATCAGCAAAATTCACATTTTAACTGCCATATGTAGCATGTTTCCTCCCCATTTATTTATTATTATGATTTGCTTTGAAATCCACACAGAATAACTTGATGCAATGTCTTGCCCTAATTTTGCAGCTACACATCAAACATGGTTCCCTGACACTTGTTTAAGACTCTAATGCACAGTACATTTATTGTGGTTGAAATACAATTATATAGTTAATGTAGTTTTGGCACATTCCCTGTACGCCCTGATTGTGTATAACACATGCGCCTTCCAACTACAGCTTATATGAAGACAATTCACAGCACGAACATTTTAAAACTTGATTTACTGTTCCACAGACACAACTAAGCAACTAATCTTCCAGGACAAATGTAGCACATAAGAACAACTAAACTGAAACATATAAATTGCACATATACTTAAAAATATTATTGTCTGTAATTTAATATAACAATATTTCTAGGCCTATAACCTTGCACGCAGAAGCAATTTCCCAAGCATTAATACTTAAATGGGTCATATGCACCACATCTGTCATTCTGTCCTGAAGTCTATGAGGCACAACCAAGACTCTGCAAGCCTATTGATTTTTCTAGCATTTGCTTTAATTTACTTAACCATTGAGAAATCCATCAGTACATAAAGGGCAACTGTCCATTACTGCCTCATTTGCAGACATTCTTTCCATTCATTCTCCACCCCAATCCACCCCACCTCTCCCCCTTTCGGTAAGCATTCTCCCCTTAAAAATTGTTGTGTATTTATGGTTCAAACTGGGAGGGGGGAATGTTTTGAGGGGGCTCACACCTGTTCTATTCAGTGAACTGCTGCACTGAGGTATATATAATGTGTATAAAAATAGAGAATAATATCTAGCCACTACTATATATCTGTGTGCAAAGGGTGGTAAATTAGGTCCTAATTACATTAACAGGCATTCAGCCTCCCAGCTTAAATTTTACATGAGCACTCTGTAAAAATCCAAAGCTCTGCTGTACTTTCTTTATGAGCTGGTGATTACTGCTACTTCCTATGCGGTCACTAAATATTCTGTTTACAAATAAATTAAGAACCCTGAGCCAACTTTGGCAGGATAATAATCAGGCTTTTTTTCCTCTGCTCCCTATCCCTGCCCTAGTAAACCTTCACCGCATAAGCATGGCAACAATCAAAAGCCCAGGCTTCATCTAATTACTCTATCACATAATTTCACAAATTGCCTTTTCACTGGGGAGCCAAGTGCAAAACACGTTCACAGTGGGATTTCAGGCAGCAGCTTTCATTTACTACTCATTTCTTGTTAAATTAAACACAAAAACACCAGTTGTGTGAAAGAAGTCAAAAAGAAAGCTTGCAAATGAGCCAGACGAGCGGATCTTATATTTATACCACTCTCACAAAATAGCTCATTGGCAAGCTGTATTTTTAATTGTGGCACTATATCCCTTAACCCTTTTAGAGACCTAATGCGTTTTCAGAATTGCAAACAGCTCATACTATAAAAGCAGGAGCACAAAAACCAGAACCCTATCTACGCCCTGCAGACATATATCACTTAAACCATTGTCAGGAGTGCAACATTACGTCAGCCAGATGCACAAATCTTATTGGCCAATAACACAATGGTTTTGTTAACAGTCTAGGAAGATTACAAACCTCCTGCTCATAATATGTTGCACTAGTGCTAATAAATCTGAACATCTGTCATATGTTGTGGTGAGCAAATGCTATTAAAGCCAAATTGTGTCCTACAAAACCAAACATTTTTACTACAATTTGCAAGTTGCAACTATAATAACAATTTGTGTATATTTCAAGTCTCCAAAAAGTGTTTTAGAAGAAATAGATTATTACATACATAACAGGAAAGTGGAAATTTACATATATGCACTATGTATATATGTACATAGTGTATCTGAAGAAGTGTATCTGAAGTGTATCTGAAGCAGTGTATCTGAAGAAGTGTGCATGCACACGAAAGCTCATACCAAGAACTGACTTAGTTGGTCTTTAAGGTGCTACTGGAAGGAATTTTTTTGTTTTGACTATGGCAGACCAACACGGCTACCTATCTGTAACTGGAACTATGGAAGGCACCACATTGAGCCGCATGAAATGGAAGTCCATCAACCCAGTGTATCTGAAGAAGTGTGCATGCACACGAAAGCTCATACCAAGAACTGACTTAGTTGGTCTTTAAGGTGCTACTGGAAGGAATTTTTTTGTTTTGACTATGGCAGACCAACACGGCTACCTATCTATATATGCACTATATTATTCTGCTCAATCATAGTTTTATCTATCTTTCTGTCTCCCTCTCTCTCCCACTCACATGCTTTTCCTATAAATTCAAATCTGCATGATACTGAGGAGCTATTGAGTCTTTAAGACAGAACCCGAAGCTCCTAACATGCCCCATCTCAATGATGATGATGATGATGATTTATTCCTACTATCTGAATGTTAATAGGATAAGATTACAACTTACAAATAATGGAAAAGATAGGAGCAAGTCTCATATTGCTTGGTACATAGCAGCTTGTCTTGTTTACCATAAGATGATTTTTTATAATCAGTGAAATTCAAAACCAAATACAGTATAGTCATTTTACAAGCAAAAAATTTATTCCTAAAGCTACAAAACTAACAGATCAGCTTATATTTTACGCCAAAAGCCAGCGCTTTGCCAGTATTCTCTGCAAAGAAAAAAAAACATTGGCAGCAGCTGTCTGTATGTTCCTGTACCAAAAATTCTTTTCATGCAGACAGGTGGTGTAATTTAAAAGCCACTGTGGTGCTATTTTGATGTGAATAATGCAATTGTTTACCCCAAAATGCTAAGACTACTATTTATGAAAACATAAATAAAATTATACATTACTCCTACAAATCCTAACATTCTCATTACTGTCAGTTTTAACATGATCCTACCTCGTAGCTGTGGCTTAACAAGCGCTGTTGAGTGGTAAAGGTAAAGCGCTCATCTCGCTATATAGGCCAAGGGAGCCAGTGTTTGTCTGCAGACAGCTTTCGGGTCATGTGGCCAGCATGACTAAGCCGCTTCTGGCGTACCAGAGCAGTGCATGGAAACGCCGTTTACCTTCCCGCCTGAGCGGTACCTATTTATCTACTTGCACTTTGATGTGCTTTCGAACTGCTAGATGGGGAGGAGCTGGGACCGAGCAACGGGAGCTCACCCCGTCGCAGGGATTCAAACCGCTGACCTTCTGATCGGCAAGCCCTAGGCTCTGTGGTTTAGAACACAACGCCACCTGCATCCCTCTATTAAGTGAAAACTACAAAAGATGCATTCTACCTTCCAACACACACATAAGCACCTACTATTAAATATGCACAACATTTTTTAAAAATATGGGGTGCATATGACTAATGGACAGCTAAATTTAAACACAAGATTACACACATACTCCATATATCATTACTTGTAATTTAGAAAAAACTCATCTAAGGCTCAACCCCAGTATCCAAAGGAGGTGTTTGTATGTCAAGAACAGAGAGTGATGATTAAATGAATTAACCACATACACTTTGGCACAGATTCGGCAGACATCACCACTTTGACTTTCAGGCATCTCTCGAAGATTTCATGTTGACTGACCTAGCCAGTTATTTAAGATACACCTAGCATAGCTGTACAGTGGTACCTCGGGTTAAGCACTTAATTTGTTCAGGTGGTCCATTCTTAACTTGAAACTGTTCTTAACCTGAAGCACCATTTTAGCTAATGGGGCGTCCTGCTGCCACCACACCGCCGGAGCACGATTTTTGTTCTCATCCTGAAGCAAAGTTCTTAACCTGAGGTACTATTTCTGGGTTAGAGGAGTCTGTAACCTGAAGCGTATGTAATTCGAGGTACCACTGTACTGCTCTTAATGACTGTTTGTTTGTTTGTTTGCTTGCTTGCTTAACTTATATCCCACTTTCCCTCTATCCCACCCTCCAGGTGGCAAAAACAGTTCTCCTCTTCCCTATTTATTTTTTTTATCCTCACAACAACCCTGGGAGGTCGATTAGGCAAAGCGTGAGTGACTGGCCCAAAGTCACCCAGTAAGCTTGATAGCTGAGTGAGGATTTGAATTTTGATCTCTGAGGTTCTACCCTTATACTTTAATTACTATATTTTAAAGATGTGTTTATATAGCTGTATACAGCCCTCATATTTAAGAGAGGGCAGCACAGAAATACTGTAATAAATAAGCAAATAAATAAATACAAATAAATAATTTCATTCTCAAAATGTTACAGGTAGATTCAAATGTAAGTAGTATCACTACCACGTATCACTACTGCATGGTTTAGGCTCCATGTAGATGTCATAGCTATTGAAATCATAGTCTGGTGGACTAACAGTATCACCAATGCTCTGAGAAGTATGGCACTGAGGCAATCACATAGCACGTGATCTGGTTGAATTGTATGGAAAGCAGATTCAAAATGCTACCAGGGCAGTATGGAACTGATCATTTTGGTGGCTGTTTCGATGCTGAGGTAATTATTTATGAATTGGCCCTCAGGCAAAACTTCACAAAGAAAGTGCTGACTTGCTAATGCTTGTATACCTTGAGCCCTATCTTGTTTTATGCTCAACTTTATAATGCGTAAACTATGGATTACTGTGGCATGTGCCCTCGACCAAGACTTGTAGACTATGACTTCCATCATCCCTGATCGTTGTCCACCCTGACTGTGGCCAATGGAAGCTGTGCGCTGCAACTTCCAGAAAAACAATGTTGGTGATCCATTGTATATAAACTCTTGTTTTAGCAATGCCAATGCTTCTTGTAGACTTTCCTCAGATGTTAAAAACCACTATCTGCCTTGCTTCCTAAAAACTAGCTTCATCTTTGATCCTGGATGGCAGATAACATATGTGGAGGAGGAGGTTAGCTACAGGTTTGAATTAAACAGTAACAAAATGTCCTGAAGCAGATCAAAGACTAAAACTTTTACGACTTAAACATTCATAGACCACAGCCCTTTCATCGGATGCCGATGAACCATCCTGAATTAGTCTGGGTTACTGTATGTTGGGGAGTTGGGGTGAGGGGTTGGGGAGAATATATAAAAAGTGAAGCCATCAAAGGTAAGTTGTAATTTACAATACAGTTCTTCTTAGCACAGACATCATTACATAGTCACTGAGAGTTTTAGAGGTTAATGTCAGCCCCTTGAATTTATTCTGGTAACATATCGGCAGCCAGTGCAGATTCCATGGAACAGATGTAATAAGATGTCCCACAGAGGGGTCAGTCAAATTTCTTATGGGATTTGACATCCATGGTAGGAAATGTGGTACCTACAGGGCTACAATTTCCATCATCCCTGAACATTGACCATGCTGGCTGGGGCATAAAAGGAATTGTAGTCCAAAATAGCTAGAATCTGTGGGTCACGACACCTGTGCAAGTGGGCTTTACAAGTAAACCCCCAACAAGTATTGCTTGTAATCCTTAAATGCTATGGTGAATACAACTTTTTTGCTTTTTTGGCATATTATAATGCCAAATTGACACTTGTCTTACATTTTAACACTTGGGAACTGATCTCTGATTGCTTGCAGCAGTTCCAGCGATGGTTAACCACAAGGTGTTCATAGAAGGAGTTGCTATTGCGACTCACTAACTAAAATGCACAAAACTGATGACTACTGAAGGCCCAAGGCCTAAAATTCATGTGAAAATAAACCAATGGGTCATCCTACCAAATAAAATTGAGCTAGCTGGTCACCATACCAAACAGCTATGGAAGCAATAAGCTAAAGGGCAGCACATTAGCCACCCCTGTTTGACACTTGACTGGTTTACATGTCAAGAGAAGCCACTGTATGCCTTAAACCACAGCTTAATCATGAATGCTGGGTTAGGAAAGAAGTCACAAAGGGACTGTACAGCAGGTGAAGGAACATGCACAGTTAAACCATGACTTAAGACAAACAGTGGCTGATTGTGATGTGCGAACCAGTTCAAAGTGGATAGTAAAAGTATCCACAAAATGCTGAGCATTTTTTTCTTTAGTTGCATACTTTTAGCTTTTTGTGTAACACATTCTTAAAAGTGTCAATTTTGTACTCATGAGGTAACTATTTGCACAGTGTGTAAGAAATCAAAACTCAAAAAGGAAAGAGAAAAGAAAAGATTTTTCTGTTTCAGGAACAGCAATTGTCAGAAGACAATGCAGGAACACAATTAATAATGAATAATTATTAAGTCAATAAATTCCACCTCATTGAATTTTGTCAAAAACAATTCTTAATAAACTTCATACAAACCAAAGTGACCCCGCAAATAGTCTGGCTAGTCAAGTAACTTGGACACTGGCACCACATTGGAATTCAAAAAAACAAATGGAGGAAGATACAGTCTATGGTATTTAATAGACATTTAAAGTTTTTTTCACCCTACCCCAAGCAGTCCTTCTACTGAGAAAAGCACAGGTAAGATAGAAGCACTTTTTAAATACAGTCATCACATCATCAACAACAGTGGGAAGATTTCAGTGTTTGTTATAAACAGTTGTTTTCTAGGGCTTGTTAATTGAGAAATTAAGTTCAGTGGTACCTCCTTTTCTCTAAACTAAAAGTGCCAAATTTAAAGAACTTCTTGTTGACGTTAATGTTTTCAGCAACGTACTCCTCACTGCATTTCTCCAGCGTGTTCCCTTTCGTCTGAGGAAGAGAATATTTGGATCCAACCAAATATCACTGACACACTTGCTAAGAGAGCCACTAGGATCAAGATGACAAAATATTTTTATAATTTAACTGGTTGCATATTGCAGCTGGGTGCACCATGCTTTTGAAACAGGCTGAACAATGCTTGAAAAGTATTCCAGTGTACATAAAGAGTTAAGCTGCTATGTGAGTTTTTGTGTATAATCTGTCTTTTCAGTAAGCTCTCATGTAAACTCTTTAGAATGTTATTTTAAATGTTTAAATCTACATAGGATTGCTGGATGAAATTTCCTTGGAGAAATTCTTGGTCCACTCAGTTTCTTTTCAATAGTGCCAATTTCCTTTCAGAAAAGTGTTTGAAGTCTTAAAATCTATCTCTTGATACTATTAAAAAAGTTTCTTGTAATCTAGTAAAGGTAAAGGGACACCTGACATTTAAGTCCAGTCGCGAACGACTCTGGAGTTGCGGCGCTCATCTCGCTTTACAGGCCGAGGGAGCCGGCGTTTGTCCACTTCTGCTGACAGTTTTTCTGGGTCATGTGGCCAGCATGACGAAGCCGCTTCTGGCGAAGCCAGAGCAGCGCACAGAAGCACTGTTTACCTTCCCCCCAGAGCAGTACCTAATTATTTACTTGCACTGTGTGCTTTTGAACTGCTAGGTTGGCAGGAGCTGGGACTGAACAACGGGATCTCACCCCATCATGGGGCCTCGAACCGCCAACCTTCTGATCAGCAAGCCCAAGCAGGACAGTGGTTTAAACCACAGCACCACCTATGTCCCTTGTAATCTAGTAACACACTTTTATTCAACTGTATTAGTTAACACTTTCAGAATTATACCTTTTCTGTCGTGGTTGACGGATTATATAAGTGTGCTATAAAATACCTACTAAAATTCATTTGTATAAACCCCACAATTAGATATGGGATTCTAGTGTTTCAGATTACGATAAATCTGCAGGATGTAGCATTGCTACAAGAAGATGCTTTGATTCAACTCTAGGCTAGACTACTGTGATGCACTAAACATGGAGCTGCCTTTGAAGACTGTCTGGATAATTCCATTAGTGTAAAATGCAGCTGCCAGTTAATTATGGAGGTGAGGAGCATGAAGCATATTTCACCCATGTTAAGGCAGCTGCATTAATCCCTAATTCATTTTAAGGCACAAATGGTTACAGGCCTCCATGTGCTCAGAACTCCTCAGAGGGCACAGTGCTCCAAATCCATTATTTCCTGAGATCAGACTGGGAGAGGCAAGGAGGAAGGAAGGGCTTCTCACTAGCAATTCTCCCTTCTCAGAGAATCATGTAAAAGTATAATGGCTGTTGTTTTAAGCCAAATATTATCAGGTTGGTTAATTTATTTTCCCACAGCTGTGTTTGTGTGTTTAAATGGGGGGGGGGGGAAATGGATGTATTTTTCACTGAACTTTATTATTGGTGGGATTTGGTGTGGCAGCGTTTGATTTAAAGATGTGACTTGGCTAGTCATATATACAGGGCATACCAGGGGAAAATAAATAAACTGATAGAAATAAGTTAAAACAGAGAGTAATCTGCTATCTGTATTGTAATCTATGGCACTGTTATTTCTATCATTTGCTTGCTTTGTAGGCTGCTTTGGAAAATTTGCTTAATTTAAAGGCAGTATAGAAACATTTAAAATAAATAAATGCTATCTTCAAAGCATTCCGAAGAGGAGAAACAAGTCATTTTTCCCATAGCCTTTTGCAATGTATTTAATGAGGAATACTGATCATTTTTTTAAAAATTAAGAGCAAAAACTACTGACATTGGTGGAGGCGTTCATTTATAAAATTGTCAAGAAAATGGGGTAATTGATGAGATCAACGACACGAAAGTAAGAACCAAAGTAAAGGATACATAATTAATTTTGCTGCCATTAATCTGTCCTGATACATATAACATTTGACACAACAATCTAGTGTTCCCAGTACACTAGATTTCAGCCTGTAAAAACAACAACAACCTCCTATACATTTTTCCTACATAAGATACACATGATCACGGATGGCATTATATTATTTCATTGCTTCTACAGGCCTAAAACTTGATCTTCCTGCATTACAATGTGATACAGCATGCCAAATCCAGCCCTGACATTATGATACTTAAGAGGAACTCACCAAAATCCCCACTTGCTATTGCATTCAATTCTGACTGTTGAAGAGTGCTTGGATTTACAGGAATTTACTAGGCCCCCTTTCTACTTTATAATCCACCATCTTCTCTCACTTTTCTCCAAGGTGCTGAAAAAGAGGAGCCAAAGAGAAGATTGCCTTATTTTACCTCCTGAAAATCCAAGCACTGCTGACCAAGGGACATCTCGAACTTTGTCAGTTGAATCTCTTATTGTAAGCTATCGACAACATTGCTTGGACAGGAAAAGGAATCTTTCATACTTATTTACTTACTTACTTACTTGTTTATTTATTTAAGTTACATGGGGATTTACTTAGACTTTTCCCCTCTTTCAATTGCAGAACGCTCTGTGCAGAAGGGGTTGAGATCCAGCAGAGGTTCTTGCTGGACAGAGAGGGAGACTTTTTCACCAATTACACATTGCTTCTCCAGCCTCTGGCTCCATACTTCTATCTATACCTCCCATGGTCATCCAGAGGGTGCCCCAAACTTCAGGAGGAGTAGGAGGTTGGGGAATTGATTAAACAACCACATACAAAAATCACCTTCCCCCTCTTCTTCCAGCAGGTGTATCCCAATAGTAAAAGGCCACTCACAGGAGGTAAGGATCCAATTTATGAGGGTTTACTTGGGGCAATTTAACATACAAGACCAGAGTCAGATTGGTTTTCTTATACAGCAATATCCTCCCACAAATGGCATCACCTGAAAGAGACCATCATGCAACAGGCCCCACAACCACCAATCTCCTGGCATGCTTAACATTTATGGCATGACTAAGGGCTGCTAAACAGGGAAAACAGGACCCTCCAGTTATACCCATAATCACTTGTGAAAATTACAGTGACATTGGTATCATCGTCACAACGGCAAATGAGACACTCAGCTGTTTAGAACATTTAACTAATAAAGAAAATGAAGTTGAAAGTTTGTGAACACGTCAGTGCATGCTTTTCGGATTGGCATCCACTTACTAAAACCGCACTGCTGAAAATAGCATAAGGAATTGGCGGACATTATCACAACAGTATTATACAAATATGGAACAATAAACCCTTATCTCTTGCAGGTTTACCTGAAAGTGAACACTTTGTGAGTTGTTGTTTTAAAAAAATTTCACCCTCAGTCACTGTGGACCAAAGTCACCAGTTTATTTTAAAACAGTATATTGTTTCTTAATTTATTTTCTTCATTTCAGTCATTAATAATTAGTATGATACACTCAGCAATTACTGTCTGTGTCATTTAATTCCATGCCACTGATGGGTATTAATATTATAATTATAAGTAAGTTTTTTATAGTTGAAAGTAGTCCGTTGAGATAATAATCCAATTTGAAGCATTACTAGCCAGAATACTGAGTTTTTAAGAGGAATGCAATAACTTCTTGCACTTCCATACTGTTTTCATTTGCAAATAACTATGCAATGTAAATAAAGCTGAGTACTGTATTATTTTCTTTTCACTCATAAAAGGACATTAGGGGTACATCCTACAAAGAATCTCACACAGAAACTTCTTTTAATTTTGCGCCTCTCATCCTAATTTTCTAAACAATCTTTAAGAACAGAAAATAAGTAGAGAGCTGTATAAATACAATGTGTGCCAGTGGGGTATGTTTTTAACCATTCCACCCGGATACTGTTGTTAACATACTGATATTTGTATCCTTCATTATAAAAAAGAAAGGCCTAACTCAAGCTCATAGTCCTCCTGACCATGAGAAACTAGGTCTGCAAGAATATATATTTTTTACAAAAAAAAGGTCATAACTCAATGCTTTTAACCTCATGCTCTAAAACAAAGGGTGCATTTCTAATAACTCTTACTCTGAATTAAGCCCTGGGGCACTCAGTTGATTTACTTTTGAGGAAATATACAAATGATTTGACTGTAACCTAGCAAATCTA
This sequence comes from Podarcis erhardii, assembly GCF_964252035.2. NCBI lineage: Eukaryota > Metazoa > Chordata > Lepidosauria > Squamata > Lacertidae > Podarcis > Podarcis erhardii. The sequence continues at coordinate 6,805,940 of NC_138507.1, read as the reverse complement.
GTTTTTAGTCACTCCAGTTGACTAAAAGACCCCAGCTACCATGCTACCAAGGGTAGACTTGTCACCCTTCTTGCCAGAGAGGAATTATTTCCTGAAAATTGAGCATGAAGGTAAGTAACAAAAATATATTAAACTTGCCACTGATGCAGTAGGTGATAGTCTACAAAAGCTTATCTGATAATGAGCAACCCCCATTTGCCGTATGCACAGAGGTTATTCCAACTGCATCCATTTTTTATTCTAATTTATCACCCCACCCTTCCTCCCCAAGGGATCCCAGGGCAGCTCACAACAATAAAATTACATAGAAACAATTTAAATTTAAAAGAGCACTATAATATATTACACACTGCAGTTAAAACATATGATTAAGTTAATTATATTAGCTACCAACCTCTACCCCCATCCTTTGAAATTGGCTTTTACTGTCAGAAGGCTGCACACCATCCGACTCTGACGGTTGAACTTCCTTCCCTTAACTGCAAATGTGTGCCGAGGCCAGAATTTTGAAAATGAAGGGCTGATTCACATAACCATGCAAATCCAAAGTGGTCTGAATGAATCTGTGGACTTGCTAGCTTCAGCGAAAACCCAACTCATAACTCAACCAACATTACAAGTGTCAATGCAAGCCTTTCAAAAGTGGGTTGACAGTGGTGCAATAAGTATGTAAAAGAAAAGAATGATGATTGGTATATTCATCATAAAGGGTTATATAAGACTACTCTCATACAATAGTGTACCTTTCTAGTCTAGCCTCTAAAGTGTAAATTTCAGTGGGAGATCATTATTTTTTGTCAGTTCGTACTCTCACTAACCATACCAGCATACATGGTATGTGTGTGTGTATGTGTGTTTATGCGCTGAATTTACAGGGAAGTAGTTTGAGAAAGGAAAGGCCAGTAAGTAGACCATCTCCATTCATTCTCCCTGTATTAAATGTAGAGCCTGCAATTAAATTGGATCAGTCGTAGAAGTTACAGCTCAGTCTTAATCATTTGTCAAAGTGATGTTTAACCCTCCACAGATGACCACCCTTTTCTTCAAGCATAGCACCTTGGTATGCCAAGGTCTTTATTTAAGGTCTATTTTCTATTCCAGTAACTATATCGGCAGCAGTGGCGTGTATGGTCGTCTCACACACAAGGGAAGGGATATCCTAGCAAAGCTTGTGGGCTCCAGCTTTATAACACCCAGGAGAGGAAATATCCTTTTACCTGTCAATTAGCTTTGACAAATCCACATCTTTATGGACTGAGCTACATCTGTTATGACCTTTGAGGAGCTCAGTTCCTTTCTGTTCCTAGATTGTGTCCAGTGGGCGTGAAGGTTACTGGACCCAGTATCCCAAAAGCTCTGCAACAGTAACCTAGACTCTGGTAGCTCACATTATTCTTGCTGCTAGATATCCCTGGGTCCCATTGTACTGCATAAGTTTTGGATTGGGAAATGAGAGACCCAGCTTCAGATTCCCAATTTAGCCATTTATTTAGGAGCATATATGGTAGCTTTGGGGAAATTGCTATTTTTCAGTCTTATTAGGTTGCCAAAAGAACAAATTAGTAACACTAAATGGTTGTCTTGAAAGGATAAATATTATAGATGACTTTTTAAATGAAGTCAGTTATTACATTTTAATTGCAAACTGACTAAACAAAGGCTCAAAATCTGTATCTTACAAACTTGCGGAATTATCTGACAGCAACTCGTTGGTTTTGTTTATGTTGACTTTGGTTTATCTGTCCATTTAATGCTAATCAGCAACTGCTGCTATTGAGATTATTATTTAGATCTAAAGGGAAATGAAAATTCCACCAGTCTGAGAAGAATTTTCAAAGTGGCAGGAATAGGAGATTACACTGCTGTCTCTTTTTCACACCTGTAAGCATCATCTGTCTTGTGCTGTACATAATAATAAGGCTACAGTCAACCAGCTATAAATTGTGGTACATTTCTGAATGTTTTACCAAGCTTCCACTGTCTGCTGTGGTAGAATGAACTAATTTAAAAAGTGAAAAAGTAATAATGTATTTTACAAAAGGCCAGTTCACACTGTACTCCAGCAAATACTGTAGGTACACATGTGGAGAAGTAGAGGCACAAACCTTGACTTATAACCTCAAGAGCAAGTCACACCATGCAAATACAAATACCCACCCACTTTTTAATGCAGTGGGAAGATTACATAGCTGTGGCCTATTTACATACAGTTTTGTATATGCAGTATATGCAGCTGCAGGACTGTGATAAATATACAATAAGGAGGACACAAGTCAATTCTGAATTGTCTGAATTGTCCACTTCAAACATACGTCTACACATATGATAGACAGTATAGGCATTCTGAAATCTTGTTTTCCAGAATAACATAGTTGACATCAACACTATGGTTGTTCCACCAGATGAAGAAAATACACTCTACAGTTTTTGGTCAGTCCATGTAAAGTGGCCTGGTTTGCAAAAATGCAGCTTATTCAAATAATTCTTCCCCAATGCAGATGGGGTGACATAACTGTGGATTATAAATAGATTCAGATGAAACTACTCACACTTTAGTACCAGTCAATGGGACTTAATTCTGTAACAACTAACTTGGCCCATGGATTTCAACGGAACTAAAGCAACCTGCCTTAGTCTGCATGCCACCTAATTCCAAAACCCATTTGACTAGCTGATTGCCAAGCAAGGTTTTTGACATTTCCACTCAGCAGAACCCACAACAATAGCTGCGTGGTAAGCTCTTCTGAATGTGGTAAAGGAAGCTGGGTTGGGGATGAGGGTGCTGGTCAAAAGGGGGACAGACTAAAAAAGCTTACTAAATATACAAAAACCTTGACCATGTAAAAGCTCTCTGGTGACAAAATGAAGGCACACATATAGGCTGTGCTGGGGGATGGGAGAATGTCAAATGGATTGGGGAAAACAGATACACTTCCATTAACCATCAGACCTCTCCACTCAGAATAATAATAATAAATAACAATAATAAATTTTTATTTCTATCCCGCCTTCCCTGGCCAGGGCCGGGCTCAGGGTGGCTAACACCGAATATAAATTATAATAAAATGAAATGCTTTGCTTCACAGAAATGCTACCTGATGCTTCAAAGTAATTTTTATTAAGTCTTGATCCCTAGTATACTTTATTTATTTATTAATATTTTTATAGAAAACATTCCAAACTTGTAGAATGATACTCATAAGGCTGACTGTGCATGGCTGAACACTACAGTGACAATGGCTTTGGTCATAGAGCACGTTTGCTTAAGGAGAAGATCCTTCCAATAGCATCCTTAAGAAGAAAACACTATGGGTACAAGGCAGACATTCACTCTCCCTGTGCCCTAGGTAATTATTATCAAAACTCCAGAAGTCCTTTTCAAATGTTCCTTTCCACATATTCAGACAGTGAATGAAGGGCAGGGAAGTAAAAGGCACTGATCCTGCCTCCCAATCCGGTGCTGGTGCTGACATGGGCCCCCACCCTGACCTCGGCTAGTTGAATGCAATGCAAGAACCACATGGCTGAGAACCACGCTCATGTCAAGATTCCCAGCCCTGAGGACAGGCCCTGTGCATGAACTGATACATATGCAGGGGGCATTCTTTCCTTCTGTCCAACTTATAGTGATTTGGCACAAGTTGGCAGATGCATGGAACTGGAAGCCGGTCTAGCCAGCATTATCATGCTCCCCTTGACACACTAACTGAACACATGGAAGGGGAGCATAAGAAGGTGGTGATGGTTGCCACTACAATTATTAGAACCAAATAATTGATGTTCTATTTGTGTTTATATATCCAGGGAGAAAGCAAATGCCATCAAGTGCCATTCCGTTAAAACTAACGGTATTTGGCTGCATAGATGAGCCTAGAAACAACTACAGATAGGCCAAATTGTATGTCTCTATTAAACCAGAAGCTGTTTTTGAAAGTAATAGAAACCACCATAGAAAGAAACAGAACTGGCCTCTAATTTTGTAATGGTTGCATATGATCACTGTTTTCAAACAGGTCAACAACAAAAATAACTATTTAAACATCCTCTTTCTAGCAAACTATAAAAAAATCAAAGAATCTCAAGATCACAAAGTTCACAGCAATTTTGAACATGTGTTCCCGTGACAGGTAGTAAGTCTCTCTCTCTTTTTTTTCTTCATCTTTTTCTTTCTGCCACAGTTACGAAATTATCCACTCACGTTTCACTTCACATATGTGATCTAGAGTTCACTTACTGTTAGATGCTGGAACAGCCATGCCCTCATGATATTTGTGGCTACTTTGGGAAAGATGCCACGCTTTTTATGTCGCTTTTTGTCCTTATCTGGATCATCATCATCACCTGTGCTGGGAGAAGCTACACTGTTGTCCAAGCCGTCACCTGTAAATATATAGTGAATCAAATTTTTGACTTTTGCTAACTTGCGGTATGTTGACTAAAGTCTGATTTGGGGGTAGGTATTTTACTATTAACCATACATATTAAAATATTAACATGAGCTCTAAAAATTATGTCATACTGTATTTCATGGGTGGAAATAATTATGTCAATTCAGTTCTGGTTAAAACATAGAAGAGCATCAGCCATTTGTCTCTTTAACTAGAAAATGAAGTTAAGCTTATGTTTTCCTCCCTAGAAGGATACAAATATGAAAAAAAAATGAAGGAAATTACACCCCAACAGAACTATTTAAGCCACCTTGAGTTCCAGAGAGAAAAAGGTGAGATATAAATGCAGTGAATAAATAAAACAAAAAAGAAAGAAAACTTGATTTGTGAGCAAACCAAGAACTGAATTCATAGTGTGCACCCCCAGCCAAAACAAGAGCAGCCTAATGTCAATATTACCATGTAAACTATATTCCGATCAGTCCAACTTCATTCAGATATTCTAGATGCCGCCAAAACCATTTGACTATTCAGCCCTTGGCCTTGAGAGCATGTATGTTCTTGACGTTTGCAAATACAATTCCTTTTCATCAGTTCCACATAAAAACCCAAAAAAGACCTTCCTGCGTCAGACCAAGGGCCCATCTAGTCCAACAGCCTATTATCACTGTAGCCAACCAAATGCTTATGCGAAGCCTTGCAAGCAGGACAGGAGGGCAACAATCAGCACTATCCCTATGTTTTCATTCTTCCATGCCAATGATACCTTCCGCTGAAAATGAATACGCCTTACATTAAGTATTCTGAGGGACAGTAGGATCACATGAAGCTGCTTTATACCAAATCAAACTACTCTCTGGCAGCAGCTTGGCAGGATTTCAGACAAGGCTCTTTTCCAGGACTGATCCCAGAATTTATTACATGCAAAGCATGCTCTCCATGGCTCAGCTGTGACCCCTACCAGCAAATTATGCACCACACATAAGATGTGTGGTTTTTATGCACAGTCATCTATTTATTTCCAGATCAGTATTGGTCAATATATAGAATATGGTTGCTCCATGAGGGTGTTGCTTGGGGAGCGTTTTTCAGTCCCATGGAGCCTTCAATGGGGCTCAATTTTATCCCCTATGCTATTTAACTTCTACATGAAACCACTGACTGGGATCATTTGGAGGACATTGTCAGCAATATGCTGACGACACACAGCTCTGCTTCTCCTTTACATTTGCAGGTGAGGCAGTGGATGTGCTAGGCCCATGTCTTGCCTCAGTAATGGATTGAATGGACTGGATGAGATCCAGTAATCTGAAGTTCAATCCAGATAAGACTGAAGCACTGTTATTGGGTGGTTCCCTAGGCCAGATGGGTGGGAGATTGCCTGCTCTTGATGGGGTTACACTTCCTCTGAAGGACCGGGTACATAGCTTGGGATCCTCTGCTGTCACTTGAGGCTGAGGTGTACCTTCCATCAGCTTTGGCTGGTGGCCCAGCTGTGCCCCTATCTGGATAGGGATAGCCTAACTTCTGTTGTCTATGCTCTGGTAACCCGTTATACATAGGGCTGCCTCTGAAGACGGCTTGGAAGCTTCAGCTGGTACAGAATTCAGCAGCTGGGTTGCTCACTGGGACAAGACAGTTTCAGAATATAACACCAAACGTGGCCCGATTGCACTGACTGCCAGCTAGCTTCTGGGCCCAATTCAAAGTGCTGGTTTTGACCTATAAAGCCTTAAACAGCTCAGGACCACAATACCTCAAGGACTGCCTCTCTCCATATAAACCATCCAAGACTCTGCATTCAGCATCTGTGCCTCCTCCTTGTGAGGTTATCATCGTGTGCCTCCTCCATGTGAGGTCCGGAGGGTGGCAACATGAGAACGGGTCTTTTATTTGTAATGGCTCCCTGTTTGTGGAATGCTGTCCCCAGGGAGGTTTGCCTGGCATCTTCATTATATATATTTTAGGTACCAGTCGAAAATGTTCCTCTTCAACCAGGCCTTTAGTTGATTAATATTCCACAGCTTTTTTAATGTGTTTGTGGGAGTAGGGGATGTTATTATTTGTTGTTTATGTTTTGTTCATTTACTCATGTTTTTACCTGTGAACCACCCTAAGATCTTATGATGAAGGGCGGTATATAAATTTAATTAATAAATAATTAGTAATGATATATTCCACTCTTGGTACTGAACACTGTGAAGGTGAGAATCAGCATAATAACAATTCTTATTTTTATTATTTATTAAATTTGTATACCGCCCTTCATCAGTAGATCTCAGAGTAGTGCACGGCATAAAAATATAATATCAAAATACATTATAAAAAAACAAAAAACAAAACAGTAACTCCCATTATCGCCCACTCTCTCCCACAGAAATATTGAAAAGGATATAGAATGTTATCAGCCAAAGGCCTGGTAGAAGAGGAGCTTTTTCACCTGGTGCCTGAAGGTATATAATGAAGGTACAAGACAAACTTCCCTGGGGAGAGATTCCACAAACAGGGAGCCGCTGAAGAAAAGGCCCAGACCTCTCGTGGAGGAAGCATGTGAAGAAGGGCCTCACATGAGGATTGCAGTGTCCAGGAAGGTTCACATGGAGAGAGGCGGTCTTTGAGGTATTGTGATCCTGAATCGTTTAAGGCTTTATAGGTCAAAACCAACACTTTGAATTGGGCCCGGAAACTAACTGGCAGTCAGTGAAGTTGGATCAGGACCAGTGTAATATGCTCCCAAAGGATCATTTTTTGATGTACAGCCATCAAGAGCATGCCTCAGTTTAACCATACTGAACCTGCTAATTTCTTTTTGATTGAAGTAAGGGTTTTTAACAGTATGTCAAATTACCCAGTTTCTTTATATGTGAATGTAAATTAGCGCAAACTGTTTTTGTTTGTGGTGTAGTCATTGCATGCTATTCATATTGGCACAAACACTGCAGGAAAGGACAGCAATTGAAACCTAAAAAGCAGTTTACAGATCAAGTTTGTGTAATGATTGGTTCTAGCCTTTCATCTTTTTCACATGGATAGAAAGTCATACTGGAGCTTCTACTGTCCATATTTTTATGAGCGCATAATGTTTTGATGTAATTGGGGACTATCCATCTCTATGCTCAAGGCAAAAATGATTTAAGTAAATATTGGAAAGATGCTATTTTTAAAAAGAGGCTCTTTAATCCTTTTTGAAACAATGGTCTACAACACAAACAACAGAAAAATTAAAGCATTTCTTAAAGAATATTTGTGACTGCCTTTATGGAGAGCTCCATATTTAATGAAAGGCTTGACTCAAACATTCATATTTCTAAAAACAGAGCCGTTGCAGAAAGAGTTGAGATGTCTTAGGCTGATAAAGTCTTTGAAAGCCTTTTATTCAGAGAAGCAATTCACCATATAAAATAATGATTCATAAAATAAACATGAGCAAACAACTCAACAGCATTTAACATTTCCATGGACTAATCCACTTTCGCTAGTTTGGAGAGGCAAGCACAGAGGGGGCGGCGTAGGGGAGAAATATATTAGACAGTCATTGATTAAAAGTAAAGGGCTTCTAACCTAATGACATTGTCTTTCACCAAAGCTTTTCTGCCTATTCTTCTTTTAAATAAATACATTCTATCCATTTCTGCCCCCTCCTGCAGATTATTTTAGCAAGTGCCTGGCTAGGAGAGAATTCATTGATAATTTATGGAAATATCTACTATAATCCAAGGGAGATGACTTTTTTCCAGCTTTGTGCATCAATAGATAATCAAGGCCTTAAAGCAGCCTTAGCTCCCCATTACCTCAGGCAAAAGAATTCCTGAAAGCATGCCTTCAGGGCACCTGAATTATATACTCCATTAGGAGGGGGAAAGCTTTCTGCATTCCATGTATAACACTCCCCAGAACCTTTCCTGTTTATTTCTGCTATATGAAAGCAGAAACATTAGGAACAGAATCTCCCCCTCCTCTTTTTTTTTAAAGTGAAGACTTATGTAGATACAATGGAGAAACCTTTCAAGCAAGAGCCAGATCACCTCCTTTCAATCACAGGCAGTGACCTATCCCAAATAAAAGGTTTCTGTTACATCATTAGCTCAAGCCAAAAACAGCCTTGGCTTAATGCACAGTTTGTTCTTCCTACTGTTTTTAGGCAAATACAGCTACTTTACTCCCATCTGGGAGGGAAATTACACTGCTGGGCTGTAATCTAAGACAAGGTTTTCATTGGAAGCAAATGCTTTCAATCCCATGTAAATACTTATGCGTGTTCAGAGAAGCTTAAAACAATAAACTCTAGTCCTGTCTGACAGAAGATAAGGGGAGGATAAGAGAAAGAGCAAATTAATGAAATAGAGTTCTTTAGAAGAAATTACTTTCATAGTTTTTAATACATCGTTTAACCATTTCCACTTTAAAAAACAACAACAACCTGAAACTTGATTCTTTGTCAAAGAAAAAAATCCCAGCTGAAAGTCTAAATAGCATTTCCATTCACTCTGCAATTTGATACAGTCACCTCTGTAAGGTCCCTTGAGAATGCTTTTCCTCTCCTGCTACCCCCTTCCTACATTTTTTAAAAAAAGATCACTAAACAAAACTTGAAGAACCACTGACCAGCCACATGGTAGCAGCTAAGAACCACATTTGTGAAATGTCAGCAGTGACTTCATTCTTGAAGTTGACTTCTCCTGCCGCCAATGAAGGCAAGCTGAAAAGGTGGAAATAATCATAAAAATGATGCTAGTCCATAAACAAGCTTACAGCCTCATTAGTATAGCAGTAGGCTCCACTGGGTGATTTATGCTCGTTTTGCTGATGCCATGAGGAAATGCCATAGGGCAACTTTAGCCAACTGCTAATGGTTTCTGACAGCTTCTTAGCAACTAGTGCAAGCAACGCTGTGGCGTTTGCTAGTGACAGAAACTGAAAATGTCATATTATCTGTCCATGTGTCACGAAGTCCGTGTGGCAATTAACTAGTAGGCCAGTGACTGAGGGGCCAGAGACTCTTAAAAATGGCCCTTGGCTATTCAAGGACATTGCTTGAATTTGCGTTGCACATATGCAACATTCTAATGCAGAAATCTGGCTCTCGGTGCCATCTCTGTCATGGTCACTGATGAGGCGGAGAATCAACACAATACCTTTCCCCCCCCCCTCCCTAGAAAGACGCTCTCCTTTACTTTCTTCTTTAGATACTGCACAACATTATAAATATGTCTTGATACGATTGATTGTAAAATACCTGAATCTCTGTTTTTGAACACGGAAGGGTGGGTGGGGGAGTGCTAGCTGTTTTTCTGCTCTTTCACAAATTAGTCTAAAAGGATTTGAGATCACTGAAGCAGACTCATTGCCTGTCAAATTGCTAGGAGCATAGGACTCTGCACAGCAACTAGACACTATTTAAAAAAATAAAACACACACACCACAAACCTTCTAACAAGCAAAATGAGAGTCTTGGCTCCACATTTCAGTTTCTGAGCTATCAAAACCATGCATATATGTCAAACTGTCAAACCTTTCAGTCTGGCCATTTGTCCTTTCAAATAATATTTAAGAATTATTTCTACAATGTTTTACAGGTCGTGGTCTAGTCAAAGATATTTTGTACTACAGTTCACCCATACAAGATTTCTTGTGAATCCTGGCCAATCCCCATAGAGCACTGCAGGTGACGTGTGGCAACTCTCAAGATTGTCAGCCAGCTCAGATTTCAAACATGCTCACCTCAAACATCCCAGTTGCCTATTTAAGCACACCCAGGCATTTAGGCTGTGCTATCTTGTTCCTTTCAAGGAAGGATAAAGCAGCATTTATCGTATTCAGGTCATTCAATGAGTCAGGCTGGCCATGTCAGCAGGGGTTCCTCTCATTCAGGTCAAATCTCCACCCCTTCTCTTCCTACAACTTCCCCTCCACCTCCCCCTGATCACCCCTTTTCTAACCCTCAGCCCTCCCCCCAAAATTACATGCACAGCATCAGTAAAAGACTGAAAAGTTCACTAGAATTCTACTCCTCCACAAAAGCACATTTTATGTTTATCAGTCATGTTCATTTGTTAACAAAATGGTTTGAGAGAGCAACTGCACCCATGTCCTGAAATAGTTAATACAAAGGCAATTTTCGCAGATGACATTTTAAAATAGGTTTTTGCATTTCCCATGCCTGAAATACACACATTTGTATAGGTTCTCTATTCTTATCAAACAATGTTAAAATAATTGCATGAACGACTGATCTCACAGACCTCTCCAGTTTTACCAGTGACTGCATTCAGAAAGCTAGCATATAAAGGAAATAATCCTACACACAAGGAAGCCTATCATCAGCATGAAAAGAAAAAGTAACTCAACGTAAGAGAAACCACATAGCATTGTCAACATAGTGTGATACACCCACAGACAAATGAGTAGGACCAAATCCAGGATATTTATGCAATCCACTCTGTGTGAGACAGGAGGTGGTGAAATATGAAAGGGTCAGGATGCTAGCTCCATTAAGGCACTGCACAGCAAGCAATGTTCTAACAGAAGAGGAATGTTCCAAAGGCACGTACGTCCCCCTACCAATTGTGCACTGCTTAGGAAGGATAAGCCAACATAAAATTGGGGGCCATGAGGAAAAATGTTTACCACATGTATATATCTCCTTTAAAAACCTTCACTTTCCCAGTGCTACATTCAAGCCACAAACATCCTCTCATGGAGCTAGCTGCCACCAATTTGTTCCCTGCTAAAACACATGCACAGGGGTTTCCCCCACCCCCAAAGGCTGCAACCAGACTTGCTCCCATTTGAAAGATGTGCTGTTCAAGTGGATTATGTGAGATAAATTAGATTAAAGTTGCTGGAGAAAATTCAGCTTTACCACAGGCCTGAAAATGACAAAGCACTGGAATTTACAGAGCCAAGGACCACAAGACACAGAAGGCCACATTCCAGGCTTCAGCTTGTAATGATCCATTTTTAGATAAGAATCTCTATCCACCACTTTAAGCAGTTTGTGGAGAGTATGTGGGGGAAACGGACCAAACAGCATTAGCAAAATACCTACAGAAACTTTTAAAATGCACCCTGGACTGCAATGCTCCATTGTCATGAGAGCTTGCCAAAGCCCTTTAAGCTCACTTCCCCCCTCCTCCCCCTCTTCTTCTCCCAATTTTTCACACTAAAGGTCATTTTAGCCCCTTAGAAGAAGACATTTCGGTAGCACATTCTTTGCTCAAGAATCTAATACAATAAAAGTATCTGCTCTGGCCAGAGACTATTGGATTTTAGATTAGAGTGTTGTGCTCAGTTCCAGTGAAACAATAAAAACCACATACAGCTTCGGTTTATGGTCCTTTAAGGTAATGTGTGTTTCTCCCCCCCCCCATTTATTTCTTTTATATTCAATAAACAGAGAGGGTTTTAAAATGTATGGCTACGTTTCCTCTATGGCATGCTTTTTTAAATAAAAAAGAAATAAATTTGATGTTTTCTACTAAGTAGACAACCTTTTTGACTCAAAAGTTTTGATTATTCAGGAGTACTTTTTAAAAAGGCGATTAGACCACTTAAGTACAGACAGGTCAATGCAAGTTTGGCATTTAATTAACATTTGCACCTTTAAATTATCTGCCCTTGAGCCCAGCTCTATGTGTGTCTCTTTTCTCCTCCTTCTTTGCATACTAAAAAAGCCTCAGATTCTTTCTGGCAACCATTCTTGATTCTAGAGGCTGGTTTCACTCACTGTAAACTAATGATTACATGATCAAAGTAAGCTCATGAGAAACTAATTGCTGAAATTTATATCTGGGGAAAAATTTAGGACTGACATCTAATATTGTACATATACATTTGTTGTCCCTATTAGAATGTAGACAGCAGGTTACATTTTGCATTCACACTGTTCATTATTCAACAATTCTATAAACTGATGAAGAACCATCACATGATAAAACAGTAGCACATAAAAAGCAGCATGATGAACTGGGAGGAAACTAGTAAACTCTTGCATGTCTCACTAAACTGAAGGCAGGTGTTGTTTTTAATGCACACAAAAGTCCAAATTTCATTTGAATTCTTGGATTTGAAATGACCACCAGGAGAAAGCATTTGGGAATGCTGGTTTGTAACCAAAGATGCCACCATACAAGCAGTGCTAACCTCCTGTGTGCCACCTCATGCGCATCTTGCTTCCCTCTTTTCTACGAACTGACTCCAAAGGATCAGTGGACCCTCCAGTGGGGGGGGGGTGCAGTAGACACTTTCAGTAATGCCCTATGGCCAGAAAATTATTTTTCGCAATTATCAGTCATATATTGAATTTTGTAGATGCATCTTGTGATAATAGGACATGTGCATTATACCTGCCCTTTAGAATGGCTTGCATTCTGATATATCATACTGAAGCTCTTACTCAACCATCTGCATTCAAGTGCTGTTGTACAGTTGTATACTACAGCAACCTAAGAAACATCTGTGCAATGCTTGATTTCCTATCACTTGCTAGTCAACACTTGATGACTAGAAGCTAAATGTGTAAACCAGCTGAATATTTGAACCAACTCCATTGAAAAAGCCTTGTGTTTGAGGTGATATGTAATGTTCTTTCTGTGCATTCACCTGGTCTACTTTGAATAAAACTTCATTGAACACCACCCCATAATATTTTAAAACAATTAATTTAATGAGAAACAAACAAGTTTTTACTTCTGCTAAGAGAACCTTATAAATAAATGCACTGCAATACTTTATAAAAGACTGATATGTGCAACTTTAATCAAACACTAAAGGGGAGAGTATCTCTGCTTTCTAATATGGAATCTTACACAACACATGCTAAATAAAGTGGATTTAAAAGCAGTACTATAAGACAAATAAAAGTGCTTTCAACATGTAGTCTGATTCTTAGAACAAGACAAAGAATAGAAGAATGCCCGATAGGAACAATGGAACTTGTTCAGAATGCAGTTTTGTTAGAGATAACACAAGTAACAATGAGCCAAAAAGCACAAATAGGACAAATTCATTAGGTACCGCTTATACTGAAATTGAATTGTGGTTTGGATACAGAGTAAAGAATCATAGAACCGTGGAGTTGGAAAAGACCACGAGCATCTCAAGTATTTATAAAGACAATTTACTGACCTCATAATTTGAATACATGATTCATTTCAAAAGAGAAGAGTAAGAAGCTGCTGTGGCCATGTAAAATGTTAAGTTACCAACTTTTTAAAAACAAAAGTGTGCATGATCCTGTGCTTTTAACAGCAGCAGAACACACAGAAATTCAGCAGGACAACTTTTTCCACTGCTATTAAAAACAAAAAGTAAAAAAGGAACAGACCCTAAACATTTTCCTCCAAAACATAGCTCTTCCAAATGGTTTATGTGCGTAAAAAGCATTGAGTAAGGACAAATTCAGCAATGTAACTTTGCGCTTAAACTATCCCACAACACAACACAAAACTATCTAGGCATCCAGTCACAATTCACTTGTAGCCTACAATTGAGGAAAGAGCCACTGTACAAAACTATTCATTTTGCACATGCAGGTACTCATGGCAAAGCACTTCAAGGGCATGCCACAGAGGCAAAACAGTATTCCGTGGTCGCCCATAAAGCTCAACCCTTCCACAGGGCCAAATGTGTCCAATTTTTTTCTGCCAAGAGAGAACGAAGGCAAAGAATACTGCTGACAACATGTACTGATTTGGTGAGACTTAACAACATGAGACCTGCAACACAGGTGCTCGAGACACTCCCTCCTTTTCTCTCACAGGCCTGGACAAGGAAAATTATCCATACCTGGGAAAGGGGTGGGAAGAGGGGCCTACTTTCTACCAGCGAGGATACAGTCACATGGTTCAGCCTGGAGTTTTGCTTTAGGGGCATGATAACATCTCAACAACCTCATTTTCTTTCACTCACTCGAAGTTTACAGTCCCAAGTAGCCTATCAGTGATATGTAGTTAGTTATCAAAACCAAAGAAGCTGAAGGAAACAGGATGGTAACTTACCCTGCTTCAAAAGTACGCGGATTGTTACAACGAGAAATGAGTTTAAAAACGCATGCAGTTTTTCTTTTCTTAAGAAGTGCAGTGCCAGCTCTTGAAGCTGTTGCTACACTTTTCACATCACCAGCAAACCAATGCTATGTTCCCTTTGCTCTAGGCAACACCATTGTCTTCCCCTGCAAATAATGCACACCATGTATAGAAGCTTCCCCTCAGCATAGACATTTGCAAAGGACGCCTTACCTGTGTAAAATTGCTTCTTGGCAATATCTGTCACAAACTGATACAATCTGATACAAACTGATACAAACAAGACATTGTCTCATCCACCTGAACACAAATGAAACTTAACTTCAGACTCTTACAATGTTTTTAGATGTGTATGTATACACACACACACACACACACACACACACACACCTATAAGTTTATTAATCTACATCAACTCTGTAAATGTACCATTTGATAGATTTTTTAAACACCTGTTTTATGTATGTGAGTAGATTGTTTCTTTGGTTAACTAGAGCATCGTGTGAGTTAACAGAATCAAACGATTCAGAGGGGCCAAACTATCTCCTGATCCGGAGTTAGATTTTAATGTAATTAAAATTTGAATAATATTTAAAAGCATGGGACTAAAACACAGAGTAAGTATGAAATAAGACTATAGATTGCATTAGTTATTTCATACCATATTTCTTTTCTGTTAATCAATTAATTAAAATATTTATACCCCATCTTTCCAAGGGAAATACTCAAGGGGACTTAATGCATAAATTAATAAAAATGAAAATAAAATAAAACAAGTAGGAAATAACGTAAATAAATAGATGCAGCGGTGGGAGAAGCAGTAGAAAATAATTCCACAGTCCACATTAGAGAAACCCAAAGGCTTCCTGAGGAAGTCTTTGCTGCAAACCAGAACAGTGACAAAGACAGATAGAATCCCTTTAGGGAGGCAATTCCACAACCTAGGTGCTGCAGTCAAGATGTGCTGATTCAGCCCCACCTGCCATACTCCAAATGATGAACAGGGACCCTGTTGTTGAACCGAGTACTCCAGTAGGTATCAGAAAAACTCACATCAGATAATAATCTAGCCAATGCATTTTAAACTCGGTCTACTGTGAGGATGGATTTATGCCTGTACAGGTGTTCCAATACATTTAGTATCACATCTAAAAATGACTTATGTGCTAGATCCATAAAGCACATAGTGTTAACTACACTGGTAGTGCGTTACAAGAGTCACAATGTTCTGGCTTGCTAACACTCAACATGTATAGAGAGCATAAAAAGTAAGAATCTTGTAAATGAGACATCAACCACCTGCACATAGAAGTGTTTTTCATGTGACAATCTCATGCTTAGACATCCAGTAGCCCTTTCAAGGAGATAAATCCTCCAGTAATTCATCTGAACTGGGTTCATCAGGGTTTAGCCTTGGAGCCAATGTTCAGCTCCAGCAACAAGTCTGGGAATGCAAAGGTAATTGTAATGAAAACAACACATCTGCAGAATGTGTTTCTTCACCACTGAGCAGCAGCAACCAGTCTGCAGACATCTGTGATTATAGCCTTAATTGGGTATTATACCCTCATGTCCCTGCCAGCCAAAGCCCCTTTCCATCCACACTTTTGGGGGTGCCTGAAGAAGGAAGCATGCTACCCTGCTATATGTATAGGCTTCACCCCCTATGTACAACCATGAGTTATTTGGGTTCTGTATCACAGGGAAAACCTACAACCCGCCATATGGACCTCTCCTCTATGCATGGATGGCAGAGATCAGGATGGGAAGAACAGACCTGGGTCGGGTCTCTTCTTGCGCATTGTCATTTGGATGAGCAAACAGCACCCAAGCAGGGATCAAGTGTTAAGGGCCCAAACAGGGGTCAAGTTTCAACCCAGCACCCTGTCCCCAAGTTCATTGCAAAGATCTCAGCTATGCTCTCTTCTGTCGCACCGTGGCTGGAAGCGCCTGCCTGCTCTAAAGCTAAGCATGACATGTTATCTCCACTCGCCACTTTCTTCTCCCAAGTCTCCTGGCCTGTACATAGGATCTGGAGATTGTGGCATGTCCCTCTGGATTTCTGTTTTTAATTTTGTGCACGAAGCTTTCACTGTTGAAGAAAACCAAGGCACCTCTGCTGCCACGCACACCACCTTGCCTCTGTGACTGAAGGGACCTGGGGCCACATAATGTCAGTGCGCCAGCCCCAAAGCATGATTACACCACACACGCATGCCACCGCAGATGTTGGGGGGCTGGCCCTCTGATTTAGAATGGGGGGGCTTGGCACCCATGCCCCTCCCAAACGTGGCACCTATGTCTGCTGCTGAACTTACGCTTCCCCTACCCCACCGACTCAGTCCAAGAACTTCTTCCCATCTTGCACATTATTAGAGCTGATGATAGTTGAGTGGACAAGGGGATGGCTTTATGAGTTCTGTGAAGTTGCAACAAAACTTGAATAGTTTCAAGAAAGTTTATTTGTTTGTAAACAAACAATCTACAGAACAGAGAATATTAAAAAAACAGCATTATCCCATGAGACCATAAAACTGCTGATGGAGTGAACTCTAAACATATGTTCAGTGAATCAGATATCCAAAAATCCCCTTCTCTTTCTGCAGGTTTCAGCCAAGTCCCTCTGAATCAATGGAAGACAATGTTTGTGGAGGGCCTATCACACAGCATACAATGCCAGAAATCTTTAGTTGTTAGAAGTGCATTCGTTGTTTATCCAGATTTTCTGGATGACATCTAAAATACCTTTTAGATTAATCTACGTACATGAGGCTACATGGAAGCAGACAGCAGATTAGAATGTGATAAAAAAAAAACCCAACAACAGATAAGAAAAACAAATAGATGATGGGAATATAAATAGCTGGTCTCTAGGCTCCCATCTTTAAAATTATGTAAACAGGGTATGGGGGAAATGAATATATTAAAACACACTTAACATTAAAATAAACTGAATTGCAATTAAGAATCGGAAGCTTAAAGTATGCCTGAACAAGAAGAAAAGCAGGAAGCAGAGAACCACTGGCTCAAAAGAACAAGTTTTAACACATTCTCTGCTGTGCATGTTGTTTGTTTTTCTAATCTTAGAAAATTAGGTGTGCAAGTCAAATCTGCCCCCAGGCAGCTTTAACTCCAGCAACCTGCCCTCATTCTGCAGAACACCCTGGGTCTTGCTGACCTTGCCAGTAACACAGAGGTCATATTTTCACATGGATGAACTGATCTTGAACAATTTCTCCAATGTATTAAGTACAAAACAGGCTTTTCTTCAACATCAAGCATGCATGACTTACCCTTGCACCTCTCCCCAACATAACACACGTTTTGGGAGGTAAGGGGTCAAGGACCCCCGCACACTACCTACTAGCACCGAGGTACACATGTGTCCTCTTTTGCCGTTTACCAGGATACGGATACAGAATGAGGTTGTTCTACATTCACTTTTATTTGTTTTTATTAGGCGTCACCTTCAACAAGCCAGGGTCAAAGTGTCATGTAAAGGTTGTTTGTTTCTATTTGCAGTAATTGATATGAGAAACTTGTGGCTGTGATAAATTATGTTTCATAGCACGATAGGAAAGAAAAGCCACTGGGGTGACACAGTATTTAGTTGTTCCCATTTTCAGCCAAAAAAAATTAAGAAGGGGTAAATTCCAGGCCAGTTCCCACTTTCTCATGAATTTCACAGAGAAGAACCATCACAATTTCTTCTTTTAGTATGTATAAAGACACCATTTTTATTTATTCATTTTGTAACCTACTCTCCATTGTTTGTACAATCCCAAAGTGAGAAACATAAGAATACAACAAGCTATATTTCATCTAAACAGAACTTAATGTAAGAAAATACAATATACTAACATCATAACTACATGTTGAACAAGGGGCAGCACTGTAGTTAAATGCTTGTGAGAATAGCTATGTTTTTACTATTGCAAAGTTAATCTGGAAGCTTCTGAAAACAACAGAAGAAACCGAGTATGCTCAGAATAGCTAGGCTATTCTGTTCGACAGTGGAATTTGCTGCCAAGGAGTGTGGTGGAGTCTCCTTCTTTGGAGGTCTTTAAGCAGAGGCTTGACAACCATATGTCAGGATTGTTCTGATGGTGTTTCCTGCTTGGCAGGGGGTTGGACTCGATGGCCCTTGTGGTCTCTTCCAACTCTATGATTCTATTCTATTCTATTCTATTCTATTCTATTCTATTCTAACCTTGTATTTATTGAGTGGGGCAGCATTTAGATTTGTTTAACCTATTGCTAATGTTCCCTCAAGATAATTTTATGGGTTGGATATCTTGTCATCTGAGCCCAAGCAGAATTGCTCTGCACTAGGGAAGGAACTTCAAGTGCCCGCTCCAACCCAAATGGCATATTGTGGATAACAAATAAACTATATTTTGTTGTTGTTCTTACCAGCAAATTCACTGGTTCAGATTCATATTTTACTACACCTGTATTACAGTCACCAGTGAAAAATTGTCATGAAGTCCAATCCTCATTGCCAGAGCAAAATATAGGCGTTTAGGTGATGTGAGGTTACTCTAATCCTGCCATTACAACACATACCAGTATCAGTTGGCCAGACCGGAATTATTTCTACTACAAATTGTTGTTGCTGTTCCTATACCACCCTTCATTTGAAGAACACAGGGTGGTTTACAATATAAAAACACAACAATACACAACATAATAACAAACAACAACACACACACACCCCAGTTTTAAAGGCCATAGTATTCATTATTTCTGTCTGACCTTCTTGTGCCCTTGCGCTATTCAGGGCACCTTACAACAATTTACAATCCACAATCCATTAAAAAAGTAACAATTGCAGAGGAAGAATGTCTTCACCAGCCAGCAAAAGACAGAGTGAAGTCTATCCACATTTCATGGGGCATTCCATTGTGCTAGTTTAGCCGCCGAGAAGGCCCCGTTATTTACAGAAGGGCCTCTGCTTCTGATTTGGGGACATAAGCAGGATGGTAGTGGAGGAGGTATGGCCTCAGGTATCCTGGGTTCAAACCATTTAGGGCTTTAAAAGCAACCACCAACACATTGCGTTGTGCCTCAGTGCAGGCAGTACATGAAAGGTATAACATGGGTTTAATATAGGTGCGCACACATATACACACACTTGATGCATTGCAGACCTGCAGCTTCTGAAGGCTCTTTTAGGCAGAGCACTAGATGAACCCTTTGGTACTTCAAAACTGATTTTTCAAGGGGAGTGCAACCCCATTAAAAATAGGTTGAATCCCTATTCCAGGAGCACATCTGTCCTAAGTCTCAGTTTCTTAATCCTCATGCAGCCCATTACCAAGCAACCATGCTGCAGCATTCTGCAGGTTCCAGGTCAAGCACAATGGATGCCCCACGAAGAACGCATTGCAGCAATCCAGTACTGAAGCCACCAGTACTGGACTACTGGTCACACTGGTCCAAGAATGGCCACAGTCATTTTGGTGCTTCTATATGATGACATGATGCTATATAGCCAATCAGATCTAACTATGTGATGATATTACTGAGGAAAAATAAAGCCCTCTCACAGAATGGAGAGAGAGAAGAAAGGAAGCATATTCCCGTTGCCTGTGCACATAGATCATACTCCCTTACCATGCAATGCTGATGGTTTCATTGTTTATTAAAACTGCATGGTAATTTTCACCCGAGTCTAGTTCTATTTAAAGGGTTATTTGAAGACAGAATGGAAATGGGAATCTGCAGCCTGGTTGCTTTGGTAACCAGGATCCATTCCTTCTTCTCTGGACACCTACTGCTTTATAGTCTTGCAAACTTCTTCCCAAAAAAGGTGTGGAAATGTTCGTGAGGCATGCCTTCCCACTGTGGTTCAGCAGTAGTAATACTGTGTCCCAGGCAGTCCCAAGGGACTGGAGCTTCCTCACGTTATTGAGGCGATGCAAAAACTTCTGTATGCTAACAAGGCAACAGAGGAATGGAATTTCCATATACAGTGGTACCTTGGTTTAAGAACAGCCCTGTTTACGAACAATTCGGTATACGAATTCTGCAAAACCGGAAGTAGTATTCCAGTTAGCAAACTTGACCTCGGTTTATGAACGGAAGCCGAACGGTGGAAGGGCACCGACAGAGGGAGGCCTCATTAGGGAAAGCGCACCTCGGTTTAAGAACGGCTTTGGTTTAAGAACGGACTTCCGGAATGGATTAAGTTTGTAAACCAAGATACCACTGTAATAATTAATGCAAAAGGCATAGGAACCATAGGAACTGGGCCTCAACCCTTAAACCACCTTCATCAGTGAGCATTACTGCCTAAACAAGGAAGAATCTATAGAGCTAATCTATGGAGCTCATTATGAAAGGGGGGGGCAGCTTCATTACACTATGTAACAGCTTTTGCAAAGTACAAAATAGGCAAATTTTGTCCTACTGCTCAATATAAATGAATTACAAATATGTGGAATGCAGATGCCAGGGCAATTTCCTCATATGCAAATTTAAATAAGGAAGAGGGGAAATGCCTAATTTTTTATTGCTATAAAATTACAATCCATTTCCAGGTTATTTATAATAGGTTTCAGATTTTGGGGACAGGAACCAATTTCCCTGCTATTCTAGTGTTCTGAAAGGTTCAGCCTAGTTTCTAGGAGGGGACAACACCAGTATCATTCCTGCCATATGACCATAGGCTTCTGAGCAGCACTGGAAAGAGCATGGGACAATGGCCTCCACATCAAGAAAAGTAACATGATAAAGGACCTCTCAACATGACAGCATAGGGTAGATTGGTATGTGGCTAATCATGAGATGATTAATTCAAATCAGATGGGCACTGCAATAAGAGGATGGCTTATCTATTTCCTCTTCGAGGTGTAAGAGGGCTAAAAGCATCATCATCCTGGAGGGAAAGGTTGTGAGGGAACTCTTGAGGATGGGCCATAGCTCCATGGTACAACATCTGCTCTGCATGTATAAGGTGGTATACAGTGGTACCTCGCAAGACGAATGCCTCGTAAGACGAAAAACTCACAAAACGAAAGAGTTTTTCGTTTTTTGAGTTGCTTCGCAAGACGGATTTCCCTATGGGCTTGCTTCGCAAGACGAAAACGTCTTGCAAGTTTGTTTCCTTTGTCTTGCAAGTTTGTTTCCTTTTTCTTAAAACCGTGCATTCACTTCAAGGAGCAACTCATAGCACGCGGTGTGGTAGCCTTTTTTGAGGGTTTTGAAGACTTTGGTATTTTTGAAGCTTTTCCAAAGTCCGTGCTTCGCAAGACGAAAAAATCGCAAGACAAAAAACTCACAGAACGAATTAATTTCGCCTTGCGAGGCACCACTGTACAAATTTTGATAATGATGATGATAATGAAAATAGCCTCAGTTTCCAACCCTGGCATCTCCTGGTAGAGCTGGGAATGTCCCCTTTCTGAAATCCTGGAGATCTGCTGCAAGTCAGTGTAGGTAATACTGAGCTAGCTGAACCAATCAATGGTCTGACCATGTGCCTAGGGTCATTCATAAACTTAAAATACCATGTTGAAGAGGAACCCAGAAAACAAGACTCTAGACTTCAGAAAAACAACTAGACCTCTGCCCAGGAAATCTAAACACAGAACATTGTGAGAGGGACATTCTGCATCAGAGCCATGCTAGCATCCTAACACAATTATTAGCCCTGAAGGACTATCAAGTTCAAAGATAGGGACAGAACACTGCCTCAAATTTCATAAATGTAGATGCAGATATACAAAACTGCAAACATTTCTAAGTATTATGCACATTCACAGTTTCTCAAAGGGGCATTGTTAAAGTAAAAAGTTTAATGTGCATGAAATGTCATTTTTGTATGCACCAGTTAAAACTTATGTAAAGGTCTGCATTTCCAAAGCAGAGAAGTTTATATTAAGCGAGAGGTTCCACTCTAGGTGAAAGCAGAAGGCTAGTGTTTTTCTCAGAGCAAGAGAGCAACCTTGAGAAGTCAGTGATGGTTAACGGTAGCAGATGAAGTTACCAGTAAGTTTCGCAATGATGAACAAGTTTAGTTTCTCTCTCTGGGACCAAAGAGAGGAAAGTTTACTAAACTGCATAAAGGCCTGAACCACATTGCCTGCTAGTTAAGTGCAATGTGTTATTTTGGATTTTGTTCTTTATGTAACTAGCATTTAAAACTGTTCTGCACTAAAGCTTTGAAATTCAGTCATGGGGTGGAAAGCTCATTTATTTCTACAGAAGGTCCAGATCAGGGATTATGCTGAACAACTCTAACAGACAGATCTTGAATTTAAATACTCATGAATATATAATATGGTGATAGTTTGTTAACGGGATGATGGGGGAGAAAGGGTCACTTTTCATTTTAAGTCAGAAATCAAAATACAATTACTTCATCTCAGCAGTAGAACAATATTAATAAGCCCCAGCCTCTCAACATCTAGTCTTTTCAGAGAGTTAAAAAGTCATGAAGTCCTATGTTCCTGTTACCTAATTTTCAACATCTATAACTACAAAAGGAAAAGAGAGAACCAGAAGTGTCCTTAAATATAACTGAACATAAACCCAGGTTTATTTCAGAGTGGAAGCAACTGTAATTATTATTTTACATTTAATGAAGGTTTTTAAAAGAGTGAGCATTTGATAGGTCACACAATGAAGCAGCACTTTTAAGTTTCTTTGAAATGAATGGGTCCTAAAAAGAAGTTAGCTTTGGCTTGACCATGCCAAGCAAAAAAGAAGAAGAAGAAAAGAGTTGACAGGCTAAATTTAAAGAAAAGTGGTTTAGCAAAAGCACGTTGTGGGTGAAGTAATGTTATTTTTTTTATTTTTAAATGTATTGCCCACCCTTCACTAGCAGGTCCTAGGGTGGTTTACTATTTTAAATTCAGAATTAAAAACCGGTTAAAACAAATTACAGTCACAGGAATAGGGTGGGTCCTGAAAACACAAATCTCAGGTGTTAACAGATTTTACACCAGCCTCTCCAGGTCTCTTCACGGTACTATTAGTACACTAGTATATTTTCATCCTTTAAGAATATTTGTTAATTAAAATCCTTTTGTGAGACAGTCAACTGACGTGACCAAGGTTTTATATCTAATCAACAGTAGAACTGGAAATGTTTTTTTTTTACTCTCACCCATTTTAGAGCATTCTTGCTAATCAACATGAGAAAAATAGCATTGCATTAAATATTTATATTACTTATAATATAGTGCATTATTTATGTACAAGCAGCATGTGTCTATGTGTATGGCTGTGCACTTAAGTAAACCTGTAACTCACATACAATGAGACACTGTACATTGAAAACATGCATTTACAAGACTTCACTCACAAAAACATCAGAATCATAAAAGAACAAAACCAGACTTATATTTTACTTCCAACTTAAACAGTGCCTGAGCTTGAATAAATGAAAGCTAGTCAACTTGAGAATAAGAAAGCGTTCCCCCATACAAAGCAAGGGAATAATTTTATTTTTCTTTAACTTTTAAAAATAACTTCTTGGTAGATAACCAGGGGTTGGTGTTGGGAAGTGGGTGCTAAACTAAATTTAGCATCCAGAAAGAGGAAACTTTTAACATGGAAAGTTGAGGTTTAGGCTTTCTGTGGCAAGCAGTGACCTGGAGAGATAAAACTGTAATAGAAGTTGTTTAGGAATAGACATAATGAGCTTCCTGCCAAACTTAACTTGCAAGAGCATGTGCGCTACTGTGATATGAACCAACCATGTCATTTTGCTCTTATTTTTCCTAAATGCATTTGTTCATAAAACCACAAAAAAAGTTGTGAAAGGAGTCGATAGAAGGCTTGTCACCTCTTGTTGCCAGATCTTTTATTCTAGCAAACTATTTTATCAAGTACTTTCATCAGTGAAGCTTTTAGGCTGTTTATTCACCTCTCTTTCTAAGCTGCCAGTGGTATCACATTACGCTATTAAGCAACAAACCATCTTAGAATACTGTCTCTGCATCAGGAGCTAAAACCAACATGATGCTTTTGAGCAAAACTTGGGCAGGTGATATTGTATACATGCACTGTTGCATGCACATTACTGTCCTGTTAGTAGCAGTCATGCCATTTGCTAATTTTAATATAATCGCAAGATCAACAGTGCTTACTTTGTCTTCCTTCCCTGCTTTTATCTCAGCTGCCCCTACCAAGCAGGTATCCATGTCAAAGCAGGACTCTTCAGTTGGGGGTTTGTTTGACCTAGGTCACTTAACGGTCAAGCTTTTCGCCAGTTGTTAACACAAAGCTTCCACTCAGCCCTCCAAAGCCTGCAACACAGCTTGTTCCATCTACAAACACTCTGCCCACATTGGGAAGATCCATCATTCTCTCTCACTGTGAAGTGGTATCAGTGACAAATACACAAACGCTCCCTGGAGTAAAAACTCAAGTCCGGTGGCAGTGTAGAAAGGCATGTGTTTTTTTTTTCCTGTTTTTAAAAACATACCTTAAGAATTCCAAACGCAAAAGTCTATCCTTCAAAAGTCTGCTACATCAATATGCAATTTTAGAGCTGGCTTGCAGAAGGGGAATATTGCACACAATTCTAAAATTGTTTGGTCTCCCTGGAAGAGATGAATTTTTATTCAAATTGATTTTAATATTTACATACAACCAAGAGAGAGAATTGGGCCACAAGTTGTTGGTTCCCATGGATGTCAATGAAATCCAAATAAAATTTAGCTGATCTTAACTACCAGTTTTTGAAATTTCTTTTACTTCATTATTTCATATACTGCCAGAATAGAAATTTAACTCTTTCCCGGTCTTCTGTTATTTGGAACAGCAAAACTATGTAGAATATTTTATACTTGAATATTATCAGCAAGAGAACATATGGCAAACTAGCAATTTTATATTCATCCTCTTTCTAAGCTAAAATTAGCACAATTGTTTTGCAACAATATTTAGGCCATTAAAAAATGCTTAGTATAGTTCTAATTTCACTCACAACTCATCTTGCCATTTGACCTGAGCAACTATAGTTTTGCTACAAACCCCAAACCCCTGGTTTTGCTACTGGTTTTTGCACCTCCAAGCACCACAGTGCTAGGATTAGGATTAACTCTACTAAATGACATGGAGCAATTCACAATAGTTTTAGTAACTTCAAACTATGTTGCTTAGATCATTTCTTTCCTTTCCTTATTTTATTTTATTTTATCTGGAGGGAGAGATGTTGGGATCTCCAGAGCTCCCATGAGGCCTCAGGAGGAAATTGCCATTGAGGACGGAGTATGGTGCAGCACTCTGGGATACAAAATCCTAATGATCACATGCTGCCAAGAAAATGTGGAGAGAATATCAGAGACAAGACGAATAAAAGCGAAGTACACAGAGAGCTTTAGGAGCAGTCGAGGGTGTGTGCACTGGGGAGAGACTGCAGAGAGGCTCTTTTGTACGTTCATCCTTTCCAGTCTTAGCTAGGACACATCCTCTTCAGAAGTCCTTTTTTCCCCCATCTGTAAACCATGGGACATTTTTAGTCATGCTTGCAAAATGACAATATTTGCTTCCGCATGACTTCTCTTACCCCAGCCTCTCACTTTCCTGATAGCCTGGTGTCTCTATATTCTATCATATCCAAGCAGAGAGCTCACATCTGCTCTCCAATACACAAGCTTGTCATCTCACAGGAAAGGGAGGCAAATCTTGACAATTCTGGCAATAGTCAATACCCGGACAGTCCACCTCCCAACTTTCCAGAAGGTGTTAAGCACCCTTTCCCTAAGTATTCCCTGTTGTGAATGGTTGCATAAGAGCCCCCTTCCAGTCAGAGCCCACCTGGGTCAAGAACAAACATTTCCTCATCCCCTTGATTCCCCATCCTGCAACCAACTTTAGAAACTACCAATACTAGAGGTGACCACTGAAAGCAATTTGCTATATTTGTGTGCGTATTGTATGTTCAACACTGGTGCAATGTTTAATTTTTGTTTAGATCATGCATTCTTGTTCATTTCTTCCCTAGTCCATTCTCTATATTCCTTTTAAATAAACTGCTTAATTGGATTTCTGGGCTGTATTAGTTTCTGGGCCCAGGGTATGTTAATATCATCAAGGCTCACCTTCTCATCGTAAGAAGAGAAAGGCAAATAAAAGAAAGGTAGATGAACAACATGTGGACACTATGATCCTCTGACGTGGTCTTTGCCTTAAATGCCCTGTTGCTTCAAATAGCAGCCCCTCCCCCCTTTTAACGTTTGCTTCATGGCCAATGCTCTTGTCTCTTACTACTGCAATGATATATGGAACTGAAGTGCTGGGAAACTAAATTGTGCAGGACTGACAAAATTAATATATTTGTCATGAAGTCGAAAGGGTGTCACCTTGTGTGTTTCACATTTAAATGGAGAGGCAGAATGTAAGTGTTTTAATAAATCAAGAGTAAATAAAAGCTGTGTAGAATGAAGATAACCTGAACATCCAAAGAGGTTATTGCATTCCTATTATCCCAGCATCTCAGTCAAACGCCATTTTCAAAAGTTAGCCAAGAGAAATGCCACAAGAACAATATTCTTTAATCCCATAAATACCCATAAAAAGACAAATCAAACACTGGCAAGTTGCCTAGTACTCATTTTCTACAGTTTTCTGTAGAAAAACAGAATATATATTATCACAGTAAACAATAAACCTAGTGCTGACCTTCCAGAAGGCGGCAGACAGGCATGGCTTGGCTGCAACTGTCTTGTAGGTCAAATGGGCAAACCTGCCAGGCCTACTTAGGTCCATGACCCAGAGGTTCTACACTGCTGCCTTACCAGACACAACAACTCACAAAGATATGCCCTGGAAAAGACAAGGATGCTATCCAAGTGATAACAGATGCCAAAATATCCTTTGTCCTGCAAGCAGTGCAGCCTTTGCAGGATTCAGGAAAAGACTTGTGGATCCATCTGCCCCTGCTCCTCCCTTCCAAAAGTACTAGCAAGTCCTCCCATTTACTCACTGCCTCCTGTCCTCAAGCCCCCTCCTCACTAAAAAGTGACTTCTGCAAGTGCTCCCCCACTTTGCCAGCTCCAGTGGCTGAGAAGAGTCAACTGCACTGTTAATTGCATTCCCAGGACCAGGGGTTTGCATGCATGCATTCAAGCAAGCACTAGCTGAAGTCCAGGCCACCAAGCAAAGAGGAACCAGTTTAGGAATACAGTGGTACCTTGGGTTACATATGCTTCAGGTTACATACGCTTCAGGTTACAGACTCCGCTAACCCAGAAATATTACCTCGGGTTAAGAACTTTGCTTCAGGACGAGAACAGAAATCGTGCTCTGGCGGCAGCAGGAGGCCCCATTAGCTAAAGTGATGCTTCAGGTTAAGAACAGTTTCAGGTTAAGAACGGACCTCTGGAACGAATTAAGTACTTAACCTGAGGACCTGCTGCTCAAAGATTATCTCTCATGTTTTAAACACATTGTATTTTCTCATTATAAACGAAAGCATTTATCTGTGCACCTGCTATTGAAACAAATCTGAAATGAGGAAGCCTGGAAAATACTTTACTTACAGCATATAATAAAACATAAAGCCGTCCTCCCAATTTTATTTATGTATTGCATATAATCTTCCAGAGAAACTTTGCAAACAGGACAGGAATGCATGTTTGTAGAGATACGGAAGTCATAAAAAGGGAAGTCCTTTCTTTTCCCACAGCCTAAATGAAAGTGAACTATGTAAATCATAGGACACCAACCATATGCTGTTTCCCACAGCAATGTGGTATTTTCCTCTGGGAATAAAACATTTCCCTTAAAACTATCATTTATAGCTCTTATCAGCAAAAGAGCAATAGAGTCATCAAGTCCAATACTGTCTGTGTGTGTGTGTGTGTGTGTGTGTGTGTGTGGAGTGGAGGGAGTCAAGGTCAACAAGTACTTGCATTTTTGTTTATCTTTAGCTGCAATTGCTACTGACATTCAATTGGGTAATAAACATAAAGACTGTCAAATGCTCTCAGCAAACAGGTGATCCAAAAGCTATCACAGAGAAAGAAGCTGCTGCCAAGTAATCAAACAATTCTGTTCCAACTATTATGATTTAAACACATTCATTTATAGGAGAAATCACCTGTCAAATCTGAATGAGTATTATCAAACCATTCCCACCACTGGGATAATGGAGGTGAGAAAAGACAAGTTGTGCCTGTTCTCAGGTTTCTGGCCAACAAATCCAACCTATAATTACTGTGTAAAAAAAATAAAAATCCTCCCACACACACAAAAGAGGAAATGGGAGTACACCCAGTTTCTAGGTTTGGGGGACACTTCAAATTGGAGAGTTAGTGGCAAATCATAGGGTGTTTATTCTTTTTCTCTTTTACTAATGGGGGATGGAAGAAATAGATAATTACAACCCTGTATAACTATAGCACGTATAACAATTATTAATTGTTATTCCAAAATTGCACTTATTTGTTTATTACATTTTATCTCACCATTCTTTCAATGGGACATAAAAGGTTCTCCTGATCTCCATTTTATCTTCAGTTAGGCTGAGAAATAGTGACTGAGTCCAAGGTTGCTCACTGAAGTTTGTGGCTCAAAGAGGACTTGAATATGGGCTTTACCCAGCACGAGCCCAGTACTCTCTGACCACTATAACACACTGGCTCTCTTGATAATTTTAATCACTTTAGTACAAGTAGCATCATTTTTCAAAAATAAACTTTGATCAAAACGGCATGTCAAAAAGCTGCCTACAAATGAAGGTTAAAGATTTATGTTGCAATCTGCTATCAGTTACTCGACTGTCCTACTGACTTCAGTGGGATTTATGCATGAGTGGCTGGGTACAGGATTACAGCCTGAATAATAAAACTGCATGTTAAAATGAAAGTTAGCATCAAATTATGAGGTGTACGGTAGGCTATATTCTCCTTCCGTGAAAAGCAAGTTTTCTGAGGATATGTTTGGGCCCTGAGTTTTAATTTCCTTCTAACTGGGAAAGTCTCTGATTACTCTGCTTATGGTACACAAGCCTCTGGTGTCCTCTTCTTCCAAACGCTTTGGGGTTTTTTTAAGTACTAGAAATGCATCCTGGTCCCACACTAGCCAGAAGCTATGGCCCAATGAAATTCAATGCAGCTTTTAAGCTAGATAACCACATA
This sequence comes from Podarcis erhardii, assembly GCF_964252035.2. Taxonomy (NCBI): domain Eukaryota; kingdom Metazoa; phylum Chordata; class Lepidosauria; order Squamata; family Lacertidae; genus Podarcis; species Podarcis erhardii. Next base: position 6,776,432 of record NC_138507.1, on the reverse strand, counting down.
GCATTCCAGCACCCTGCGAAAATTAGGGTCAAATAAAACATGATGTGGCAGCTACAGGTTTCTTTTCCTCATCTGTGCCCCATTCAAATATAAAGCTGGGTGGGGAGTGGAGTAGTAATGCATGAGCAGTAAAATTGATAAACTGGAATGAATGTTCCTAGCATTCCCAATCTATACTCAGTCTAGGTTCAAATCACTTTTCCCAATTCCTGGTTCACTTCCGTTTTGGAGCCAAGAAGAGAGAATTATGTCCAGAGAAATGGACTGCAAAGGGATGCGGGTGGCGATGTGGGTTAAACCACAGAGCCTAGGACTTGCTGATCAGAAGGCCGGCGGTTCAAATCCCCATGACGGGGTGAGCTCCCGTTGCTCGGTCCCTGCTCCTGCCAACCTAGCAGTTCGAAAGCATTTCAAAAAGTGCAAGTAGATAAATAGGTACCGCTTTGGCAGGAAGGTAAACGGCATTTCCGTACGCTGCTCTGGTTTGCCAGAAGTGGCTTAGTCATGCTGGCCACATGACCCAGAAGCTGTACGCCAGCTCCCTCGGCCAATAAAGCAAGATGAGCGCCGCAACCCCAGAGTCGGCCACGACTGGACCTAATGGTCAGGGGCCCCTTTACCTTTAATGGATTGCAGCAAGCAGATCTCAGCAACACACAACCGCCGATGTTATATGTGAATGAGACCTGAACACTGACCCCATATCTGGGTTTGGCCTGTGCTTAACCAGCTGAAAGCACTAATATTTCATATTCTGTCTACACACCCCACATCAGCAGTGGATTCAAGTTAGTTCAGTTACTTTTGCTACTTATTCAAATTGTGATTGCATACAAGAGGAAATACGGCAATTCATTTAATTAGAATACTTGCCTTCTGGAGTTAAAACTAATTTCTAGCTGGCCAAAAGCCACTGATGTAAAACTGTGCAAAATAGAAAACAACAACATGTTTTTTAAAATCGCAGTAGATGTTGGCAAACTGGGGACATAAAAAAACAACAGTTTGAACCAGTTTTTTAAAGGCCTTTATAATTGGAGACACACACACTGTTCGGTAGTCATGGGAATTCCACCAGAAAGGGACCAAGATAGAAGAGGCCTGGTCCTTAATCCTCCAGAATTATGTATTTACTGCAGTTAAATCCTACCACTGTTCCAAAGAAATTGAGGTAGTGTGCGTAGTTCACAAACACACACCTACCCAGTGCTTTTTTCCTAGAAAAATAGGTGCCAGTACTCACCATTAAGTTGTTACAGTAAGTCTCACACTTCTTTAACAACAAAAGAGGTGTGCCAGTACTGCATAACCTTGAGTGCCCCCAAGAAAAAGCACTACACCTACCTTTTACCTACACTGACCCGAATGACTGACCCGAGGTAACCAACCCAGTGACCTCCATCTCTATCTAGGGATATGAACCCAATTCCAGTGCTAGTTCTACACTCTGATTCAGAGAGCAGGTTATATCTAAGCTCTTTAGGCGCACATAATCCTGAAAACATTCCTTCCACAAAGCAACACCAAAACTTCAATTTCTGGTCTAAGCAAAAGTGGAATGCCATTTGTCTTAATTCAAAAGCATTTTTGGGAGTTTGTGCTATGTAGATATGAAACAAGAGTCCAAGGGCCATTCTTATAAAACTCTAATATCAACATCAGAACATGTGGCCTTTTGTCCTTGCTCCACATTATCCAATTTCGTAAGGCCACGAACCCCAGTACTCTGTTATGCGCTGCAATCTAAGCTTTCCTCTCTTGATTGGAGTTTCTCTATCAAAGCAGCTATTTTTACAACCTAGCCAATCCTTGTCTCCATAAGAATGAAGCTTTCCTACATATGGGTCTTACTCTTCTTCTCTTTCTTTGCAACAGCAAGGCCACCTACTGCTTATATAGTGATGTGGCAGAAGAAAGCATGCAAATCTTCCATCAGCAGAAAAACCTTGGAATACATGATCAAAGATGTATAACATAAAATGCTTCAACAATACTGGACTAATCTTACAAAATTATCAACAGTACCACTTGTACCATTGTCAATGCAGACAACAAATTAATGACCAACTTACTCTTGCTAATAAGGAATGGCTGGGACCAACCAAATGCCCTAATCTGGTGATAAGATTTTGACAATTTTCTCCAGTGAGCTGTTCCTCTAATTGGGTTCAGGACCGAACACAGCTAAATATTTTGCTGAACTGAAGCTAGCTTCCATGTGATGTTTTTCCCCACTCCAGGACCTTACAGCAATTTGCAACCTGCTGCTAAACTAATTTCCTTAAATAAATATTTCATTGATTTCAACTGCATGTACATTGTTGAGATTTTTTAACTTTTAGAGCAAATGATCTTTGAATATGACTCCAATCAAGAGAGGAATTATATAAGAACTCAGGTAATGAGATTCATGCATTTCAGAGGGTTGGACCAGATGGCCTTCAGGGTCCCTTCCCACTCTACAATTCTATGTTAAATGCATGGAACCACCATGGAAATTAAGCCCATTGTCCATGCCCCTCTCCCAGCTTTTACTTCAGTCATAAAGACTCTACCTCAATTTGTATTTAATTCTCCACTGAGGGTGAGGCTTTCTAATCTTGGTAAAACTGTGTAATGATTTTGGAATCTATAAGGATGGACCTGAAAAACAAGTTATTAGCTACATTTAGGAATCCAGATAGGCCATAAAAGGGCAGTGGGAGAAAGGGGAGGCTAATTAGTTTACAGCTATACTGCCCACAACTGAAGAGAAAAGAACAAAGCTAGCAAGTGTTTAGTGTTGCTGTACAGATTTTGAAAAGTGAAAGAGTCATTTTGGAACTGTAGAAAATCATTTCAATTTTGGGTCTGAATAATAACCATATACACGAACAAAAAAAAAACAATTTTAATTCTTGTTGTTATGCTAAACATACAAAAATGAAGATAATATTTACACAATACAGTGCAAGACATGCAACTACACAGAGAATGTAACTGCTGATGAAAGTAATGTACATTAAGGAAAATGTGATTAAGAACATAATCTTCAACTGCTCTATTACTACACACATTCCTAAAACATTTTTTTTTGGGGGGGGGATAATCCTTGGGTAAATAAAACTCGAGAATACAGGTAAGATTATAAAACACCTCAAACTTTTCAAACTTTTGCCAAAAAGTACTCCAGCACACATGTCCAGAAACTGCTATATCAGCTATAAGGTAATTTAAAGCAAAATAGTAGCTAGATATTTAGAAGAATGTGCAGTTTTAGAGACAGTACTCAAATCTATTAATATATTTAAAACATAAAATAAAGCTCTTAGATGCAGCTGAAGACACACAATATATAAATAATCAGAAAAGAGAACAACCCACTGCTGACTGATGCTCTGTCTATTTCAATTGAGGGTCACATCTAGCCAAGCCAGTCGTATGATAATGGCATCAGTAAAGGTCAATCAAAGACAAGCTGAAGCTTCCACTCTCTGGCTGACCTTCGGAGCTTGTGACAAATTGCTATCAGTCAATGTCAACTAATGACAGAAGCTCTTTGGCTAATCAATTGTTCTAAAAATGATCAAGAAAACTACTCACAGGACAGCTCATTTTCACATCAATGCCTATGAAGTATGAAAAGCTCATTTTTTGAGTTTTTAATAAGCTCATAAGTAAAGCAGTTACTTGGTAACAGGGGTCACCTTACTGAAAAGACAGTACCTTTGTCTGCCTTTTACATATCTTTTTATTACCATATTATAGTAAAAATATGCCATGCTATTACGGTGCCAGAGGGCTACATAATAAAGTAGGTAACACTTCATACATTTTGAAATAAATACTTCTATTTTCTAAGGACCTCTGTTTGGATGTAAGTATTTGGTTATATATTTCCAAGTATTTCCAAGCAATAATTTCATCAGATAAATAGTATGCCTGATTATTATGCAGATGGACTTCACTAGGTGACCTCCAGAATTAAGTGATTCGTGCAGGTGCTGAAACTATTGTAGCTCTGGTTTTTATTTTTTAAAATGCGCTTATTTGCATTAATTACAATTATTGCGGAAATGTAAATTCAAAGAATATCACATAGACACAGACACTACTTCAAAACTACCCTTTATGTATGATCCGCCTTGCTAGGGAATATTCCCTAACAGCTTATAGTAAAGAAATCCTTCCCACACTATTCTTGGAAACACTCAAATGCCATCATTTTCAGCCATCTCTTAAAAAGGATCACCCTTTTAATTTCCATTTACACATTAAATATTGCCAGAAAAACAATGATGCTTCCATGTAGTCTAAGGACTTGAGAACTGTATCCACAACTATGTCTTGCTTTTCTCTAGTCTCTGAAGAGTGTTAAAGACATTTTAGGGCATCACACTACAAAAGTCTCTTGAGAAATAGCACAGTGTGAACAAATACACATCATTCAAACTACTTGGATCTACAAAGCATCATTTTGGGGGAGAAAGAGAGGGCAAAGTGTGTTTAAATGCAAGTTTTAAAATCTTAATATTTCAGTCTGAAGCAAACATCTGCATTATTTTCTTGGGGGGGATCTATATAGATTAGCTAAACAAAAAGAAACCTGTTATGTTCTTTAGGGAAAACTGCAAAATGACCGCAGTTTTAAAAAACTGAACTGCTACGGTAGTTTCTCAAATTAAAATATCTTCTGTGGCCTCAACCACTCTCAAGTTGTCCATAGGAAAGAAATAAAGGAGGGAGGGCAACACTTAAGCTGAGCCATAATTGGAAGTATGTGAAAAATGAAGTGTCAGTTCGGTCAATAAAGGGTAAAGGTCAAGGGGAACTGCAGCCCAAACTCTGTGCGAAATCTGCTCATTAAGACATCCAATCAGAGAGCTCCTTCCTACCTATCCCATTAGTCATCAGACATCTGACTGCTTCCAATGGCTGGGTCTGTGCTGTTATTACTTTTCTTCTTCATGTAAAAAGGCGAGCTGGTGTATAAATCGTTGCTCAGTCATCTGGAACATAATGTGGCCCTTCCCCCGCTCCTTCATCCAGCTCTGCCAGCCAGCTTTGCAGCCTCGAAACAACTGCCTTGAGATTCTCTTCAATAATAAATGGAATTGCCTTTTGCCAATAGGTTGCCTGAACTCTTCTACAAAAGGCAGGAAAACATTGCAAGTATTGATACTGTTTCCAGGAGAAGAAAACCTCACTTCCTACCTTAAAAGGACAACTTTTCTTTTGTCTGAAACACAATCACAGGACAATGAAAACTGGGCCTTGGACACAGAAAGTCTGGGCTCAGGATTTTTTTTTAAAAAAACAGACAAATTCCATTTTCAAATAAAGCCATGACAGAGTTAAATGAAATCTACTGATTTCAATAAGAGTAATTTAAGACATGGCGTGCTCTAGTCCATGGGGTCACGAAGAGTCGGGCACGACTAAATGACTAAACAACAACAACAAATTTAAGACATTAATTAGCACACACTCCCTCTCTCTCTTTCTCCCACACTCCTACTGAAATCGCACTTGGCACCTTTGCTCAAAAAGTAGGGAGCAGGAAACAAAGAAGTGGGGACTCCTAAAAAGTTTTTCAAGAGAAGCATATTCCACCACCCCCTTCTATCCTTCCTTTTCACACACACGCACACACACGCACACACACACTTCCTGCCCATGACAAAAGCTCTGAGGTAGCTGCTAAGTCATTCTGTTGGAGCCAGGAAGCAAGCATCCAACTTGGGAAGAGAGATGGTGGCTGGAACTTGGCTCCAAAGAGCTTGCTTTGGTGACCTCCACTGCCTCCACGCTTTGCTTCCAAAGCACACTGCTCACCTCACATGCTTGCTCCCAGGCTCAAGCAGACTGGCTGGCTATCCATTCTCTGTACTGGCTTTGAGGATGGATGGATGGAAGGGCAGCTGTCTGAGCTTTCTGCCCCTTGCTTTGGTCCTGAAGTCCTGGCAAGTGGGTTGCCTTGGGCTTAAGCACTGGTGCCCTCACAACTTAAGACAGAAGATGAACACAGCTTGTCTAGTTTATTCTCTGAGCCCAATACAAGCCCCTCCACAGGTTTGAAAGAGAAAGAGATTAAATCAGTTCCCCCAGCCCCTGGAGCCCTTGAGACAGAAACTTAAGGGTCCTTTGAGGAAATGTTTTGCTCAGAAGATGTATGCTTGTGGCCAAGTATATTTCCTCCCCCCTCCACATCCCATGCAGTTTCAGAAGAGGACCTTGGGGAGCTGCAGTGAGTGGAGAGATGGGAAAGTCCTGTTGTGTGAGTTCCACACAGACTACTCTGGATCCAAGCATATTATTACATATTACTTTTTTATTACATATTACTTTTTCATAATGAAAAAACCACCCATTTTATTGGATGTTAGGTTTGCAAAATGCCACACATTGTGCGTGAAAGTAACTACTGTAACTCATGCAAGAAGGAAAAGCTTTCTTGCTACACAGAGACTGGGCAAGTAATGAAATTCCCGCCCCATACAAAAAAGACCAGGGAGAATACCACAGTTCACTCCATGGTTGCCATGGCTGCTTTATTCCCCTCCCTTAGTTTACTTTCCTATATACACAAAGTCTACCTCAGTCTCCATGAACACACAGCTAGCCTAGACCTGCTTTTAATTATTTTGTCTTCTTAATTATAAACACAGAGATGGAAACACAGCACAACACTGTGATGTAGAGTTACAACATGGGCTCCCTGAATGAGTTCTGTACTGTGATAATTCACAGTTACTAGAAGAATACTATGAAAAGAATTGCTTATGGGGACCATGGCTATATGTACACACTTCCATTTACTCTGCATCCAGTGCACTCTCAAAATTAGTGTGGGAAGTGGTCTATACACAACATTAGCCACCATTCATTTCTATCCTGCATCTACCCTGTCATTTCTTATAAAATGCTGTGTTTTTCTCCAAACTAGCTTTGATCCAAATTGAGAAAAAGAACAACCTGGCTGCATTTTAAGCCAGCAATTGTGTACACAGCCTATTTTAGTAAAGGCGTTACTCCTATTTAATGCTAAAAGGCTTCTTTATAAGCCTTCTGCCAAGATAGACTAACCTCTACTAAGTCATTAAAGCTTATTCTTTACAACATACACCTTGCCATAGAAGGCATTACCATAACTGCTCTATCAGGAGTATTCACAGCAGGAAAGAGGTGAACTTATATACAAGTCTGCTTATATAATTAAGGGGTTCTATGAACATTGAGGAATTTGGGATCAACAACTGGCCTATGCAACTGGCAAAGCTCCACAAATATCCTCAAAGTCTTCCAGATTCCAGCAAGGATTTTGCCTGTTTTGCTCCAAAACAGTCAATGGAGCACATGAATTGAAAAAAAAGACAATGGGTTGCCATCAGGATAAATTGGTGAGAAGGAGCTACACCTGCTCTGGCATCACTGCCAAAATCTCAGGGATAGACAAGGTCTACCTCATGATATCTTTTCACTTTCATCATAAAAAGCAATGAATGGTGTGCATTTTTAGTGAACAGTGGACAGAAACTCCAGTCAGGACAATTGTTGGTGGGAGAACCAGTGCTATTTTTCTATAAAAAGACAGAGAGAGGGAGAGAGAGATAAGCCAGAAAGCACCATAAACACATCCCTTGTTCTCTTATAATGGCAATGATGCCCACCTGAGAGGTGCCAGAACTGAGCTCCAGTGAGTTCCAGCTCAAAGAAGTCCTAGGGAGAACCACACTTGCCCCTACCTCTGTACCCCTCTACCCTGATCCAGACTCTTGCTTTTGGATGGTCAGTTTTCCTGACTACCATCTGAACCAGTTCAGAATGGAATTCAGCACCTGCTTAGAACTTTGTGAGAAAATCAAGATCAGTTCTGAAGAAGCAAAACCAGTAGTGGATTTTGTCTAGGGAAAACTAAAACAACCTCAACATTACCTTGCTCAAGATTACCATACAATATTTTACGTGTGAATGACACACATATTTCAGTTAACTGAAACTGAAATGTCAAACCACAAATTTTCAAAAGTACCCAAAGGGGTAATCTAAGACCTCAATTTACCCCACTAGATGGATTTGGATGCAGTAGAAGTGTGCCATCTCTCAGCTCTGCCATCAGGGGGCCTCCACCGTTGTGGAAGTCCCTGCTGTTCTCCCAAAAGTGTGGGTGGAAGCAAATGGGGTGTTTCTGGAGATGGGGTTGAACTGGACCAGCCAAGGATCTGCTGGATCCTCAGCCAGCCCAGCTACTGGTGATGGGCCTGATCCAGACCTCTCTGCCATGCCATCCTGGAACTGGTGCAGCAAAAAATGAGCCAAGAGTTGGGGTTACTTCATTAGGAGTCACAGTGTCTCCATGGAAATGAATTGCCGCAAGCTGCACAATGCACCAGGGCATTCCCTGGCATAAATCCCATTAAAGTGAATGGGTGCTACACAGCTTCAGAAACACGCAGGAAAATTTCCAGGTGGATCCCTTCCCTCTTTAGATACCCTGCAACAGTTCTCTGAGAATGGACTTATTCCCAAAGCAACCCACATTCTCATCTCCATCCCCACCTGCCAAAAAAAAAAATCACAGTCATCTCCAGTCATCTTTGGATTTTATGTTGATTAGAGAAATGGGGAAGGTTTAGCCTTGTGTTCCTATTCATGAGGAGCCTGTTGTTTTACAGCCATTTATGTAAAAAAACACACCACCAAAAACATTAGTGGAAATACCTCAGAAGTGTCAGCACACCTTAACTACTGTGAACTGCAACACACATATGAAGAAATACTTGAAAGAGAAAAGGCCCCTTAAATTTATGTTGCATATCATTTTCCAGTAAAAGTCAGAGGTCAGAAGGTTGCCAGTTTCTGCTTCAGCTCTTCAAGAGTTTACCATACCAGGCCCCATTTTTACTAGGCTTTACTTGTGGTGATGTCAGCAACTTTTATTTAAACAATAAAGTGGTTCGAATGCTTAAAAATCCATAGGAAGATGTTAGTCACAATTTAAGCCTGAATCCTTACATGTGGACACACACAAAAAAATAGAACGCTACTTTAGTTTAAAAATTAATCTAGTTAAATGTAGGATTTTGCAATTCTAATGAGTCCTATTAAACCTCCCCCCTTCCCTTTTTTGAACACACAATTCCTTTGTTGTCCAACAGCACTTGAATGAAACGGGATCATAAAACTACATTTTAAAAGTTTATACCTATTGTAGGTTCAGAGTCTACTTCAATAAAAGAATTCTCTTTATATTCAGATTAAGGGTGCTTTTAAAATTTTAATTGCATTTAATTAACATGAAATTTGTTGCAGTTGGTCTTTGCTGATGTAAAAATTTTTTTTAGGGTTTTTCACACATTGTCTTTTTTTAAAAAGACAGTACTGATTGATGTCACACATCCTATACACAAACACACAAAGCAACAACTAAGCCCCTGCTCTTTCTCCATCAGTGAATTAATTGTGGGTTTTTAAAAAAAAAACAACTGTAAATGAATTTGGCATTCTGGCAAATTGGCAGAGTATGGGAAGCATGGGCAGCAGATATACAAGTATAACTGGAACAAATGTAGTCTACGTTTAATATTTTTTGTGAACTACACCTCAATTAAGTTCACTAAAACACTCAAATATAGCTCTGTCTCTTCTCCTACAGGGACTTCTGTCGCCTATCAGTTTGTCTTCTAGGTGGACCAAGATCAACAAGTGGTGGATCACCTTCTCAGCTAAGCTAGATCACTCAGGGTTACACCACAAAACATGGCTTTTGTTAAGGGTCCGTCCTTCCGTCCCGTCCCCCGTCCCCCACATACACAACTGGAAATGTTGGCACAAAGTGGGGAAATAGGAGAAAACAGGAGTAGAAAAATGGGCACACATGGTTTAAAAAAAATTCTTTTATGTGGATTCCATGCCGCACAAATAACATAAAATGGGGTCCAGGAGCTAAAAAGGCTGAAGTCTACTCTAGTTTGTGTTGTAGTTTCTAAAAGAAAACAATGCCAAAAGTTTGGCAGTATGTAATTTGAGCATCAACTATTGATGTGAATTGAGAACTAAGGCTGCAATTCTGTGCTGGCAGAGGGTCTACTCGGGAGTCACGCCCGCCCTGTGGAACGCCCTCCCATCAGATGGCAAGGAAATAAACAACTATCTGACTTTTAGATGTTACACTGTGTTTGATGTATTAATTTGCTGGAAGCTGCCCAGAGTGGCTGAGGTAACCCAGTCAGATGGACAGAATATAGGTAAAGGAACCCTAGACAGTTAAGTCCAGACATAGGCGACTATGGGGTGCAGCACTCATCTCACTTCAGGCCAAGGGAGCCGGCATTTGTCCACAGACAGCTTTCCGGGTCAGGTGGCCAGCAGGACTAAACCGCTTCTGGCGCAACAGGACACTGTGACAGAAACCAGAACCGTTTACCTTCCCACCACAGCAGTACCTATTTATCAACTTGTACTGGTATGCTTTCGAACTGCTAGGTTGGCAGGAGCTGGGACAGAGCAACTGGAGCTCACCCCGCTGCGTGTATTTGAACCGCCGACCTTCCGATCGGCAAGCCCAAGAGGCTCAGTGGTTTAGGCCACAGTGTCACCCGTGTCTCTGGGGAGCATATAAATAATAATTGTTGTTGTTATTGTTCTCACCAGGAAGAAAACCTTACTGAAGTCAATTGGACTTCTGATTAGACATGTATAGGACTGAACTGTAAGGCTACTAACTTCCTGACTGGAAGACGATAATGAAACACATCTTAATGTAAACACTGCTTAATGTAAGCACCACTACATAGCCATTGAGGGCCATGCTGAGGTCGGGACTGTGTAGCTGCATTGGTGGAAACACTAGATATGCTCTGCTGGGGTTTCCATGCATTCAGTGCTCTGCTCTGCTCTATTCCAGTGCCAGGATGGCAGCTCCACCTCACTATGCCAACTGCTATTCTCAGCAAGGCAATGAAAAGGCACATATTGACCAAGTTCAGTTCCCTAGTTTGAAGATGATGCAGCTTTAGGCCCAAACTGCCTTTGTTACCAAAACCACAAACTTTGATCATGGTCTGTACGACTAGAAAGAACCACCACCCAGAAGCTCCACTAGATAGGCAACTGCTGCTCAAGGCCTTCTTGGATGGAAAATTAAGGATGGTCATTTATCCTTGCGCACCAAAGGAAGACATGCTGTCAACACCAGGACCCTGCCTCAGTGTTCACATCTATTATATATATGAAGCGCTTATTTAATGCCAGCATATTGGAGCGATGATGCCCCGCAAATCAGCCAGGATTCAAAGTATGATTCCTACCTTGTTCGCTGCTGTTGTCACCGCTGTGTGATGTATGTCCCCCACTGGAGGGTCCCGGTGTACCTCCTGAACGTGTTGACGCTGTGTCATCGTGATCTCTGTTCCAGGAAGGCTGTTGGGTGAGAATAAGCAAATGACTAAAAACAAAACAAGCAATATTCTGCACATTACACAGAGGAAGAAAATACAAATATTGCAAGTTTCTTTTTTTTAAAAAAAATAATTTTTATTAAAGATTTCTTAGTTTACAAAAATACGTTCATTGTCTCTTTTTTCAGGTTGTGTTTTCTACAGATCAGTTTCATTTGTTGTAAGACATTAGTGTTGCGTGCCATATAAGGTTGGGAAGAAAAGAAGGGGAAAGAGGGAGAGGGTGGGGATGGTGCGTGGGGTGGGGTGGGAATGCTTCTATTTTTCTACTTAGTGTATGTGTGGGGTTTTGTATCAGCATCACTTGTGTGGGTTCTCTTTCTAGTCGCTTGTTATATTTCCTTGGTAGTGAGAGAGGCTGGGGGTGACCTAGGGTAGGTTGTCTTTGGTTGGCTGTAGTGAGATTTATTTATGGGGGGGTTGGGGTCAAGTTAGTCATATTGATTCATATGCTGTTGGCGGATTCTTGTTGTATTGCTGGGCTATGTATGTGATAAAGGGGAACCATATCAGGGTGAAGACATTTTCTTCTACAGTGGTGCCTCGCAAGACGAAAAGAATCTGTTCCGCGAGTCTCTTCGTCTTGCGGTTTTTTCGTCTTGTGAAGCAACCCTATTAGCGGCTTAGCGGATTAGCGCTATTAGCGGCTTAGCGGCTATTAGCGGCTTAGAAAAAGGGGGGGAAGCGAAAAAAATCGCAAGACTCGCAAGACGTTTTCGTCTTGCAAAGCAAGCCCATAGAGAAATTCGTCTTGCGAAGCGCCTCGAAAAACGGAAAACCCTTTCGTCTAGCGGGTTTTTCGTCTTGCGAGGCATTCGTCTTGCGGGGCACCACTGTATTTGTCCCCATGTCAGTTTCAATTTATTAGTTAGTTTTTCTAGTAAGGCTGTTTCCCATACTATTTGATACCATTGGTCCATGTTTACTCCTGATAGGTCTCTCCAGTGTCTGGTTATGATGCTTCTGGCTGCTGAGAGTAGGTGGGTTATGAGCTCTTTATAATGTGAGAAGGCAGTGTTATCTTGGAAGATGTTGAGTAGGGCCAGTTCTGGGGTGACTTCTAATATTTGTATAGTTATTTTGCATATTTCATGTATGACTGATGTCCAGAAAAGTTGGATTTGGGGACATTCCCACCACATGTAGAGGTATGTGCCTGGGGAGGTGCATCCTCTCCAGCATTTTGGTGAGACTCCTGAGCATATCAGTGCTAGTTTCTGTGGTGTTAGGTACCATCTGT